>NW_022154857.1:0-8435 GCF_001633185.2 Quercus lobata
TTCGGGCTAAAATTTTGTTTTCAACTTTTTTCGACTTTATCGCATTCCCGTTTTGGCTAAAAATAAAGCCGGGAAGAGGTTTTATAATTTTTTGAATTTTTTTACTATTTTTTTTCGGAATTTTCTTGCCCGGGTCGAGTATGAACAGAATTCGGGACTGAAATTTTGTTTTCTCTTTTTCGGCCTATCTCATTCCCGTTTTGGCTAAAAATAAAGCCGGGAAGGGGTTTTATAATTTTTTGAATTTTTTTACTATTTTTTTTGGAATTTTGTTTCCTGGGTCTGGTATGAACGGAATTCGGGACTAAAATTTTGTTTTCACTTTTTCTGCTAATCTCATCCCGTTTTGGCTAAAAATAATGCCGGGAAGAGGTTTTATAATTTTTTGAATTTTTTTACTATTTTTCTTGGATTTTTTTTTCCTGGGTCGGGTATGAACGGAATTCGGGACTAAAATTTTGTATTCACTTTTTCGGCCTATCTCAACCCGTTTTGGCAAAAAATAATGCCGGGAAGAGGTTTTACAATTTTTGGAATTTTTTTACTATTTTTTTTGGAATTTTCTTGCCCGGGTCTAGTTTGAACGGAATTCGGGCCTAAAATTTTGTTTTCACTTTTTCGGCCTATCTCATCCTGTTTTGACTAAAAATAATGCCGGGAAGAGATTTTATAATTTTTTGAGTTTTTATACTATTTTTTTCGGAATTTTCTTTCCCGGGTCGAGTACGTACGAAATTCGTGACTAAAATTTTATTTTCACTTTTTTTGTCTCTCTCATCCCGATTTAGGTAAAAATAATGCGGGGAAGAGGTTTTACAATTTTTGGAATTTTTTTACTATTTTTTTTGGAATTTTCTTGCCCGGGTCTAGTTTGAACGGAATTCGGGCCTAAAATTTTGTTTTCACTTTTTCGGCCTATCTCATCCTGTTTTGACTAAAAATAATGCCGGGAAGAGATTTTATAATTTTTTGAGTTTTTATACTATTTTTTTCGGAATTTTCTTTCCCGGGTCGAGTACGTACGAAATTCGTGACTAAAATTTTATTTTCACTTTTTTTGTCTATCTCATCCCAATTTAGGTAAAAATAATGCGGGGAAGAGGTTTTATAATTTTTTGAAATTCTTTACTATTTTTTTCGGAATTTTCTTGCCCTGGTCGAGTATGAACGGAATTCGGGACTAAAAGTTTGTATTCACTTTCTCGGCCTATCTCATCCCGTTTTGGCTAAATATAATGCCGGGAAGAGGTTTTATAATTTTTTGAATTTTTTTACTATTTTATTCGGAATTTTCTTTCCCGGGTCGAGTATGAACGGAATTCGGGACTAAAATTTTGTTTCACTTGTTCGGTCTATCTAATTCCGTTTTGGCTAAAAATAATGCCGGGGAGAGGTTTTATAATTTTTTAAAATTCTTTACTATTTTTTTCGGAATTTTCTTGCCCGGGTTGAGTATGAACGGAATTCGGGACTAAAATTTTGTTTTCACTTTTTCGGCCTATCTCATCCCGTTTTGGCTAAATATAATGCCGGGAAGAGGTTTTATAATTTTTTGAATCTTTTTACTATTTTTTTCGGAATTTTCTTGCCCTGGTCGAGTATGAACCGAATTCGGGACTAAAATTTTTTATTCACTTTTTCTGTCTATCTCATCCCGTTTTAGTTAAAAATAATGCCGGGAAGAGGTTTTATAATTTTTTGAAATTTTTTACTATTTTTTTCGGAATTTTCTTGCCAGGTCGAGTATGAATGGAATTCGGGACTAAAATTTTGAATTCACTTTCTCGGCCTATCTCATCCCGTTTTGGCTAAAAATAATGTCGGGAAGAGGTTTTATTATTTTTTCAATTTTTTTACTATTTTTGTCGGAATTTTCATGCTCGGGTTGAGTATGAACAGAATTCGGGACTAAAATTTTGTTTTCACTTTTTCGGCCTATCTCATCCCGTTTTGGCTAAGTATAATGCCGGGAAGAGGTTTTATAATTTTTTGAATTTTTTTACGATTTTTTTCTGAATTTTCTTGCTCGGGTCTAGTATGAACAAAATTTGGGACAAAAATTTTGTATTCACTTTTTTGGCCTATCTCATCCCTTTTTGACTAAAAATAATGCCGGGAAGATGTTTGATATTTTTCGAATTTTTTACTATTTTTTTCTGAACTTTATTACCTGGTTCGAGTGTGCACGGAATTTGGGACTAAAATTTTGTTTTCACTTTTTCGTCCTATCTCATCCCGTTTTGGCTAAAAATAATGCCAGGAAGAGGTTTTAAAATTTTTTTACTATTTTTTTTGGAATTTTGTTTCTTTGGTCGGGTATGAACGGAATTCGGGACTAAAATTTTGTATACCCTTTTTCGGCCTATCTCAACCCGTTTTGGCAAAAAATAACGCCGGGAAGAGGTTTTACAATTTTTTGAATTTTTTTACTATTTTTTGTGGAATTTTCTTGCTCGGGTCGAGTATGAACGGAATTCGGGACTACAATTTTGTTTTCACTTTTTCGGCCTATCTCATCCCGTTTTGGCTAAATATAATGTCGGGAAGAGGTTTTACAATTTTTTGAATTTTCTTACGATTTTTTTCGGAATTTTCTTGCTCGGGTCTAGTATGAACGGAATTTGGGACTAAAATTTTGTATTCACTTTTTCGGCCTATCTCATCCTGTTTTGACTAAAAATAATGCCGGGATGATGTTTTATAATTTTTCGAATGTTTTACTATTTTTTTTCTGAATTTTATTGCCTGGGTCGAGAATGAACGGAATTTGGGACTAAAATTTTGTTTTCACTTTTTCGGCCTATCTCATCCCGTTTTGGCTAAAAATAATGCCAGGAAGAGGTTTTATAATTTTTTGAATTTTTTTACTATTTTTTTTGGAATTTTGTTTCCTGGGTCTGGTATGAACGGAATTCGGGACTAAAATTTTGTTTTCACTTTTTCGGCTAATCTCATCCCGTTTTGGCTAAAAATAATGCCGGGAAGAGGTTTTATAATTTTTTGAATTTTTTTACTATTTTTCTTGGATTTTTTTTTCCTGGGTCGGGTATGAACGGAATTCGGGACTA
Source organism: Quercus lobata (assembly GCF_001633185.2). Classification (NCBI taxonomy): domain Eukaryota; kingdom Viridiplantae; phylum Streptophyta; class Magnoliopsida; order Fagales; family Fagaceae; genus Quercus; species Quercus lobata. The sequence goes on from NW_022154857.1 coordinate 3,069, forward strand.
AAATTTTGTATTCACTTTTTCGGCCTATCTCAACCCGTTTTGGCAAAAAATAATGCCGGGAAGAGGTTTTACAATTTTTGGAATTTTTTTACTATTTTTTTTGGAATTTTCTTGCCCGGGTCTAGTTTGAACGGAATTCGGGCCTAAAATTTTGTTTTCACTTTTTCGGCCTATCTCATCCTGTTTTGACTAAAAATAATGCCGGGAAGAGATTTTATAATTTTTTGAGTTTTTATACTATTTTTTTCGGAATTTTCTTTCCCGGGTCGAGTACGTACGAAATTCGTGACTAAAATTTTATTTTCACTTTTTTTGTCTCTCTCATCCCGATTTAGGTAAAAATAATGCGGGGAAGAGGTTTTATAATTTTTTGAAATTTTTTACTATTTTATTCGGAATTTTCTTTCCCGGGTCGAGTATGAACTGAATTCGGGACTAAAATTTTGTTTTCACTTTTTCGGTCGATCTAATCCCGTTTTGGCTAAAAATAATGCCGAGGAGAGGTTTTATAATTTTTTAAAATTCTTTACTATTTTTTTCGGAATTTTCTTTCCCGGGTCGAGTATGTACGAAATTCGTGACTAAAATTTTGTTTTCACTTTTTTTGTCTATCTCATCCCAATTTAGGTAAAAATAATGCGGGGAAGAGGTTTTATAATTTTTTGAAATTCTTTACTATTTTTTTCGGAATTTTCTTGCCCTGGTCGAGTATGAACGGAATTCGGGACTAAAAGTTTGTATTCACTTTCTCGGCCTATCTCATCCCGTTTTGGCTAAATATAATGCCGGGAAGAGGTTTTATAATTTTTTGAATTTTTTTACTATTTTATTCGGAATTTTCTTTCCCGGGTCGAGTATGAACGGAATTCGGGACTAAAATTTTGTTTCACTTGTTCGGTCTATCTAATCCCGTTTTGGCTAAAAATAATGCCGGGGAGAGGTTTTATAATTTTTTAAAATTCTTCACTATTTTTTTCGGAATTTTCTTGCCCGGGTTGAGTATGAACGGAATTCGGGACTAAAATTTTGTTTTCACTTTTTCGGCCTATCTCATCCCGTTTTGGCTAAATATAATGCCGGGAAGAGGTTTTATAATTTTTTGAATCTTTTTACTATTTTTTTCGGAATTTTCGTGCCCTGGTCGAGTATGAACCGAATTCGGGACTAAAATTTTTTATTCACTTTCTCGGCCTATCTCATCCCGTTTTGGCTAAACATAATGCCGGGAAGAGGTTTTATAATTTTTTGAATTTTTTTACTATTTTTTTCGGAATTTTCTTGCCCGGGTCGAGTATGAACGGAATTTAAGATTAAAAGTTTGTTTTCACTTTTTCTGTCTATCTCATCCCGTTTTAGTTAAAAATAATGCCGGGAAGAGGTTTTATAATTTTTTGAAATTTTTTACTATTTTTTTCGGAATTTTCTTGCCAGGTCGAGTATGAATGGAATTCGGGACTAAAATTTTGAATTCACTTTCTCGGCCTATCTCATCACGTTTTGGCTAAAAATAATGTCGGGAAGAGGTTTTATAATTTTTCGACTTTTTTTACTATTTTATTCGGAATTTTCTTTCCCAGGTCGAGTATGAACGGAATTCGGGACTAAAATTTTGTTTTCACTTTTTCCGTCTATCTCATCCCGTTTTGGCTAAAAATAATGCCGGGAAGAGGTTTTATTATTTTTTCAATTTTTTTACTATTTTTGTCGGAATTTTCATGCTCGGGTTGAGTATGAACAGAATTCGGGACTAAAATTTTGTTTTCACTTTTTCGGCCTATCTCATCCCGTTTTGGCTAAGTATAATGCCGGGAAGAGGTTTTATAATTTTTTGAATTTTTTTACGATTTTTTTCGGAATTTTCTAGCTCGGGTCTAGTATGAACAAAATTTGGGACAAAAATTTTGTATTCACTTTTTTGGCCTATCTCATCCCTTTTTGACTAAAAATAATGCCGGGAAGATGTTTGATATTTTTCGAATTTTTTACTATTTTTTTCTGAATTTTATTGCCTGGGTCGAGTGTGCACGGAATTTGGGACTAAAATTTTGTTTTCACTTTTTCGGCCTATCTCATCCCGTTTTGGCTAAAAATAATGCCAGGAAGAGGTTTTAAAATTTTTTTACTATTTTTTTTGGAATTTTGTTTCTTTGGTCGGGTATGAACGGAATTCGGGACTAAAATTTTGTATTCCCTTTTTCGGCCTATCTCAACCCGTTTTGGCAAAAAATAACGCCGGGAAGGGGTTTTACAATTTTTTGAATTTTTTTACTATTTTTTGTGGAATTTTCTTGCTCGGGTCTAGTATGAACGGAATTTGGGACTAAAATTTTGTATTCACTTTTTTGGCCTATCTCATCCCGTTTTGACTAAATATAATGCCGGGAAGAGGTTTTACAATTTTTTGAATTTTCTTACGATTTTTTTCGGAATTTTCTTGCTCGGGTCGAGTATGAACGGAATTCGGGACTAAAATTTTGTTTTCACTTTTCGGCCTATCTCATCCCGTTTTGGCTAAATATAATGCCGGGAAGAGGTTTTACAATTTTTTGAATTTTCTTACGATTTTTTTCGGAATTTTCTTGCTCGGGTCTAGTATGAACGGAATTTGGGACTAAAATTTTGTATTCACTTTTTTGGCCTATCTCATCCCGTTTTGACTAAAAATAATGCCGGGATGATGTTTTATAATTTTTCGAATGTTTTACTATTTTTTTCTGAATTTTATTGCCTGGGTCGAGAATGAACGGAATTTGGGACTAAAATTTTGTTTTCACTTTTTCGGCCTATCTCATCCCGTTTTGGCTAAAAATAATGCCAGGAAGAGGTTTTATAATTTTTTGAATTTTTTTACTATTTTTTTTGGAATTTTGTTTCCTGGGTTTGGTATGAACGGAATTCGGGACTAAAATTTTGTTTTCACTTTTTTTGTCTCTCTCATCCCGATTTAGGTAAAAATAATGCGGGGAAGAGGTTTTATAATTTTTTGAAATTTTTTACTATTTTATTCGGAATTTTCTTTCCCGGGTCGAGTATGAACTGAATTCGGGACTAAAATTTTGTTTTCACTTTTTCGGTCGATCTAATCCCGTTTTGGCTAAAAATAATGCCGAGGAGAGGTTTTATAATTTTTTAAAATTCTTTACTATTTTTTTCGGAATTTTCTTTCCCGGGTCGAGTATGTACGAAATTCGTGACTAAAATTTTGTTTTCACTTTTTTTGTCGATCTCATCCCAATTTAGGTAAAAATAATGCGGGGAAGAGGTTTTATAATTCTTTGAAATTCTTTACTATTTTTTTCGGAATTTTCTTGCCCTGGTCGAGTATGAACGGAATTCGGGACTAAAAGTTTGTATTCACTTTCTCGGCCTATCTCATCCCGTTTTGGCTAAATATAATGCCGGGAAGAGGTTTTATAATTTTTTGAATCTTTTTACTATTTTTTCGGAATTTTCTTGCCCGGGTCGAGTATGAACGGAATTCGGGACTAAAATTTTGTTTCACTTGTTCGGTCTATCTAATCCCGTTTTGGCTAAAAATAATGCCGGGGAGAGGTTTTATAATTTTTTAAAATTCTTCACTATTTTTTTCGGAATTTTCTTGCCCGGGTTGAGTATGAACGGAATTCGGGACTAAAATTTTGTTTTCACTTTTTCGGCCTATCTCATCCCGTTTTGGCTAAATATAATGCCGGGAAGAGGTTTTATAATTTTTTGAATCTTTTTACTATTTTTTTCGGAATTTTCGTGCCCTGGTCGAGTATGAACCGAATTCGGGACTAAAATTTTTTATTCACTTTCTCGGCCTATCTCATCCCGTTTTGGCTAAACATAATGCCGGGAAGAGGTTTTATAATTTTTTGAATTTTTTTACTATTTTTTTCGGAATTTTCTTGCCCGGGTCGAGTATGAACGGAATTTAAGATTAAAAGTTTGTTTTCACTTTTTCTGTCTATCTCATCCCGTTTTAGTTAAAAATAATGCCGGGAAGAGGTTTTATAATTTTCTGAAATTTTTTACTATTTTTTTCGGAATTTTCTTGCCAGGTCGAGTATGAATGGAATTCGGGACTAAAATTTTGAATTCACTTTCTCGGCCTATCTCATCCCGTTTTGGCTAAAAAAAATGTCGGGAAGAGGTTTTATAATTTTTCGACTTTTTTTACTATTTTATTCGGAATTTTCTTTCCCAGGTCGAGTATGAACGGAATTCGGGACTAAAATTTTGTTTTCACTTTTTCCGTCTATCTCATCCCGTTTTGGCTAAAAATAATGCCGGGAAGAGGTTTTATTATTTTTTCAATTTTTTTACTATTTTTGTCGGAATTTTCATGCTCGGGTTGAGTATGAACAGAATTCGGGACTAAAATTTTGTTTTCACTTTTTCGGCCTATCTCATCCCGTTTTGGCTAAGTATAATGCCGGGAAGAGGTTTTATAATTTTTTGAATTTTTTACGATTTTTTTCGGAATTTTCTTGCTCGGGTCTAGTATGAACAAAATTTGGGACAAAAATTTTGTATTCACTTTTTCGGCCTATCTCATCCCTTTTTGACTAAAAATAATGCCGGGAAGATATTTTATATTTTTCGAATTTTTTACTATTTTTTTCTGAATTTTATTGCCTGGGTCGAGTGTGAACGGAATTTGGGACTAAAATTTTGTTTTCACTTTTTCGGCCTATCTCATCCCGTTTTGGCTAAAAATAATGCCAGGAAGAGGTTTTAAAATTTTTTTACTATTTTTTTTGGAATTTTGTTTCTTTGGTCGGGTATGAACGGAATTCGGGACTAAAATTTTGTATTCCCTTTTTCGGCCTATCTCAACCCGTTTTGGCAAAAAATAATGCCGGGAAGAGGTTTTACAATTTTTTTACTATTTTTTTTGGAATTTTCTTGCTCGGGTCGAGTATGAACGGAATTCGGGGCTAAAATTTTGTTTTCTCTTTTTCGACTTATCTCATCCCGTTTTGGCTAAATATATTGCCGGGAAGAGGTTTTATAATTTTTTGAATTTTTTTACTATTTTTCTTGGATTTTTTTTTCCTGGGTCGGGTATGAACGGAATTCGGGACTAAAATTTTGTATTTCCTTTTTCGGCCTATCTCAACCCGTTTTGGCAAAAAATAATGCCGGGAAGAGGTTTTACAATTTTTTTACTATTTTTTTTGGAATTTTCTTGCTCGGGTCGAGTATGAACGGAATTCGGGGCTAAAATTTTGTTTTCACTTTTTCGACTTATCTCATCCCGTTTTGGCTAAATATATTGCCGGGAAGAGGTTTTATAATTTTTTGAAATTCTTTACTATTTTTTTCGGAATTTTCTTGCCCTGGTCGAGTATGAACGGAATTTGGGACTAAAATTTTGTTTTC
>NW_022154857.1:9055-45371 GCF_001633185.2 Quercus lobata
GGGACTAAAATTTTGTTTTCACTTTTTCCGTCTATCTCATCCCGTTTTGGCTAAAAATAATGCCGGGAAGAGGTTTTATTATTTTTTCAATTTTTTTACTATTTTTGTCGGAATTTTCTTGCTCGGGTCTAGTATGAACAAAATTTGGGACAAAAATTTTGTATTCAATTTTTCGGCCTATCTCATCCCTTTTTGACTAAAAATAATGCCGGGAAGATGTTTTATATTTTTCCAATTTTTTACTATTTTTTTCTGAATTTTATTGCCTGGGTCGAGTGTGAACGGAATTTGGGACTAAAATTTTGTTTTCACTTTTTCGGCCTATCTCATCCCGTTTTGGCTAAAAATAATGCCAGGAAGAGGTTTTAAAATTTTTTTACTATTTTTTTTGGAATTTTGTTTCTTTGGTCGGGTATGAACGAAATTCGGGACTAAAATTTTGTATTCCCTTTTTCGGCCTATCTCAACCCGTTTTGGCAAAAAATAATGCCGGGAAGAGGTTTTACAATTTTTTGAATTTTTTTACTATTTTTTTTGGAATTTTCTTGCCCGGGTCTAGTTTGAACGGAATTCGGGCCTAAAATTTTGTTTTCACTTTTTCGGCCTATCTCATCCTGTTTTGAGTAAAAATAATGCCGGGAAGAGATTTTATAATTTTTTGAGTTTTTATACTATTTTTTTCGGAATTTTCTTTCCCGGGTCGAGTACGTACGAAATTCGTGACTAAAATTTTATTTTCACTTTTTTTGTCTCTCTCATCCCGATTTAGGTAAAAATAATGCGGGGAAGAGGTTTTATAATTTTTTGAAATTTTTTACTATTTTATTCGGAATTTTCTTTCCCGGGTCGAGTATGAACTGAATTCGGGACTAAAATTTTGTTTTCACTTTTTCGGTCGATCTAATCCCGTTTTGGCTAAAAATAATGCCGAGGAGAGGTTTTATAATTTTTTAAAATTCTTTACTATTTTTTTCGGAATTTTCTTTCCCGGGTCGAGTATGTACGAAATTCGTGACTAAAATTTTGTTTTCACTTTTTTTGTCTATCTCATCCCAATTTAGGTAAAAATAATGCGGGGAAGAGGTTTTATAATTTTTTGAAATTCTTTACTATTTTTTTCGGAATTTTCTTGCCCTGGTCGAGTATGAACGAAATTCGGGACTAAAAGTTTGTATTCACTTTCTCGGCCTATCTCATCCCGTTTTGGCTAAATATAATGCCGGGAAGAGGTTTTATAATTTTTTGAATTTTTTTACTATTTTATTCGGAATTTTCTTTCCCGGGTCGAGTATGAACGGAATTCGGGACTAAAATTTTGTTTCACTTGTTCGGTCTATCTAATCCCGTTTTGGCTAAAAATAATGCCGGGGAGAGGTTTTATAATTTTTTAAAATTCTTCACTATTTTTTTCGGAATTTTCTTGCCCGGGTTGAGTATGAACGGAATTCGGGACTAAAATTTTGTTTTCACTTTTTCGGCCTATCTCATCCCGTTTTGGCTAAATATAATGCCGGGAAGAGGTTTTATAATTTTTTGAATCTTTTTACTATTTTTTTCGGAATTTTCTTGCCCTGGTCGAGTATGAACCGAATTCGGGACTAAAATTTTTTATTCACTTTCTCGGCCTATCTCATCCCGTTTTGGCTAAACATAATGCCGGGAAGAGGTTTTATAATTTTTTGAATTTTTTTACTATTTTTTTCGGAATTTTCTTGCCCGGGTCGAGTATGAACGGAATTTAAGATTAAAAGTTTGTTTTCACTTTTTCTGTCTATCTCATCCCGTTTTAGTTAAAAATAATGCCGGGAAGAGGTTTTATAATTTTCTGAAATTTTTTACTATTTTTTTCGGAATTTTCTTGCCAGGTCGAGTATGAATGGAATTCGGGACTAAAATTTTGAATTCACTTTCTCGGCCTATCTCATCCCGTTTTGGCTAAAAAAAATGTCGGGAAGAGGTTTTATAATTTTTCGACTTTTTTTACTATTTTATTCGGAATTTTCTTTCCCAGGTCGAGTATGAACGGAATTCGGGACTAAAATTTTGTTTTCACTTTTTCCGTCTATCTCATCCCGTTTTGGCTAAAAATAATGCCGGGAAGAGGTTTTATTATTTTTTCAATTTTTTTACTATTTTTGTCGGAATTTTCATGCTCGGGTTGAGTATGAACAGAATTCGGGACTAAAATTTTGTTTTCACTTTTTCGGCCTATCTCATCCCGTTTTGGCTAAGTATAATGCCGGGAAGAGGTTTTATAATTTTTTGAATTTTTTACGATTTTTTTCGGAATTTTCTTGCTCGGGTCTAGTATGAACAAAATTTGGGACAAAAATTTTGTATTCACTTTTTCGGCCTATCTCATCCCTTTTTGACTAAAAATAATGCCGGGAAGATGTTTTATATTTTTCGAATTTTTTACTATTTTTTTCTGAATTTTATTGCCTGGGTCGAGTGTGAACGGAATTTGGGACTAAAATTTTGTTTTCACTTTTTCGGCCTATCTCATCCCGTTTTGGCTAAAAATAATGCCAGGAAGAGGTTTTAAAATTTTTTTACTATTTTTTTTGGAATTTTGTTTCTTTGGTCGGGTATGAACGGAATTCGGGACTAAAATTTTGTATTCCCTTTTTCGGCCTATCTAAACCCGTTTTGGCAAAAAATAATGCCGGGAAGAGGTTTTACAATTTTTTTACTATTTTTTTTGGAATCTTCTTGCTCGGGTCGAGTATGAACGGAATTCGGGGCTAAAATTTTGTTTTCACTTTTTCGACTTATCTCATCCCGTTTTGGCTAAATATATTGCCGGGAAGAGGTTTTACAATTTTTTGAATTTTCTTACGATTTTTTTCGGAATTTTCTTGCTCGGGTCTAGTATGAACGGAATTTGGGACTAAAATTTTGTATTCACTTTTTCGGCCTATCTCATCCTGTTTTGACTAAAAATAATGCCGGGATGATGTTTTATAATTTTTCGAATGTTTTACTATTTTTTTTCTGAATTTTATTGCCTGGGTCGAGAATGAATGGAATTTGGGACTAAAATTTTGTTTTCACTTTTTCGGCCTATCTCATCCCGTTTTGGCTAAAAATAATGCCAGGAAGAGGTTTTATAATTTTTTGAATTTTTTTACTATTTTTTTTGGAATTTTGTTTCCTGGGTCTGGTATGAACGGAATTCGGGACTAAAATTTTGTTTTCACTTTTTCTGCTAATCTCATCCCGTTTTGGCTAAAAATAATGCCGGGAAGAGGTTTTATAATTTTTTGAATTTTTTTACTATTTTTCTTGGATTTTTTTTTCCTGGGTCGGGTATGAACGGAATTCGGGACTAAAATTTTGTATTCACTTTTTCGGCCTATCTCAACCCGTTTTGGCAAAAAATAATGCCGGGAAGAGGTTTTACAATTTTTGGAATTTTTTTACTATTTTCTTTGGAATTTTCTTGCCCGGGTCTAGTTTCAACGGAATTCGGGCCTAAAATTTTGTTTTCACTTTTTCGGCCTATCTCATCCTGTTTTGACTAAAAATAATGCCGGGAAGAGATTTTATAATTTTTTGAGTTTTTATACTATTTTTTTCGGAATTTTCTTTCCCGGGTCGAGTACGTACGAAATTCGTGACTAAAATTTTATTTTCACTTTTTTTGTCTCTCTCATCCCGATTTAGGTAAAAATAATGCGGGGAAGAGGTTTTATAATTTTTTGAAATTTTTTACTATTTTATTCGGAATTTTCTTTCCCGGGTCGAGTATGAACTGAATTCGGGACTAAAATTTTGTTTTCACTTTTTCGGTCGATCTAATCCCGTTTTGGCTAAAAATAATGCCGAGGAGAGGTTTTATAATTTTTTAAAATTCTTTACTATTTTTTTCGGAATTTTCTTTCCCGGGTCGAGTATGTACGAAATTCGTGACTAAAATTTTGTTTTCACTTTTTTTGTCTATCTCATCCCAATTTAGGTAAAAATAATGCGGGGAAGAGGTTTTATAATTTTTTGAAATTCTTTACTATTTTTTTCGGAATTTTCTTGCCCTGGTCGAGTATGAACGGAATTCGGGACTAAAAGTTTGTATTCACTTTCTCGGCCTATCTCATCCCGTTTTGGCTAAATATAATGCCGGGAAGAGGTTTTATAATTTTTTGAATTTTTTTACTATTTTATTCGGAATTTTCTTTCCCGGGTCGAGTATGAACGGAATTCGGGACTAAAATTTTGTTTCACTTGTTCGGTCTATCTAATCCCGTTTTGGCTAAAAATAATGCCGGGGAGAGGTTTTATAATTTTTTAAAATTCTTTACTATTTTTTTCGGAATTTTCTTGCCCGGGTTGAGTATGAACGGAATTCGGGACTAAAATTTTGTTTTCACTTTTTCGGCCTATCTCATCCCGTTTTGGCTAAATATAATGCCGGGAAGAGGTTTTATAATTTTTTGAATCTTTTTACTATTTTTTTCGGAATTTTCTTGCCCTGGTCGAGTATGAACCGAATTCGGGACTAAAATTTTTTATTCACTTTCTCGGCCTATCTCATCCCGTTTTGGCTAAACATAATGCCGGGAAGAGGTTTTATAATTTTTTGAATTTTTTTACTATTTTTTTGGAATTTTCTTGCCCGGGTCGAGTATGAACGGAATTTAAGATTAAAAGTTTGTTTTCACTTTTTCTGTCTATCTCATCCCGTTTTAGTTAAAAATAATGCCGGGAAGAGGTTTTATAATTTTTTGAAATTTTTTACTATTTTTTTCGGAATTTTCTTGCCAGGTCGAGTATGAATGGAATTCGGGACTAAAATTTTGAATTCACTTTCTCGGCCTATCTCATCCCGTTTTGGCTAAAAATAATGTCGGGAAGAGGTTTTATAATTTTTCGACTTTTTTTACTATTTTATTCGGAATTTTCTTTCCCAGGTCGAGTATGAACGGAATTCGGGACTAAAATTTTGTTTTCACTTTTTCCGTCTATCTCATCCCGTTTTGGCTAAAAATAATGCCGGGAAGAGGTTTTATTATTTTTTCAATTTTTTTACTATTTTTGTCGGAATTTTCATGCTCGGGTTGAGTATGAACAGAATTCGGGACTAAAATTTTGTTTTCACTTTTTCGGCCTATCTCATCCCGTTTTGGCTAAGTATAATGCCGGGAAGAGGTTTTATAATTTTTTGAATTTTTTACGATTTTTTTCGGAATTTTCTTGCTCGGGTCTAGTATGAACAAAATTTGGGACAAAAATTTTGTATTCACTTTTTCGGCCTATCTCATCCCTTTTTGACTAAAAATAATGCCGGGAAGATGTTTTATATTTTTCGAATTTTTTACTATTTTTTTCTGAATTTTATTGCCTGGGTCGAGTGTGAACGGAATTTGGGACTAAAATTTTGTTTTCACTTTTTCGGCCTATCTCATCCCGTTTTGGCTAAAAATAATGCCAGGAAGAGGTTTTAAAATTTTTTTACTATTTTTTTTGGAATTTTGTTTCTTTGGTCGGGTATGAACGGAATTCGGGACTAAAATTTTGTATTCCCTTTTTCGGCCTATCTCAACCCGTTTTGGCAAAAAATAATGCCGGGAAGAGGTTTTACAATTTTTTGAATTTTTTTACTATTTTTTTGGAATTTTCTTGCTCGGGTCGAGTATGAACGGAATTCGGGCTAAAATTTTGTTTTCACTTTTTCGGCCTATCTCATCCCGTTTTGGCTAAATATATTGCCGGGAAGAGGTTTTACAATTTTTTGAATTTTCTTACGATTTTTTTCGGAATTTTCTTGCTCGGGTCTAGTATGAACGGAATTTGGGACTAAAATTTTGTATTCACTTTTTCGGCCTATCTCATCCTGTTTTGACTAAAAATAATGCCGGGATGATGTTTTATAATTTTTCGAATGTTTTACTATTTTTTTTCTGAATTTTATTGCCTGGGTCGAGAATGAATGGAATTTGGGACTAAAATTTTGTTTTCACTTTTTCGGCCTATCTCATCCCGTTTTGGCTAAAAATAATGCCAGGAAGAGGTTTTATAATTTTTTGAATTTTTTTACTATTTTTTTTGGAATTTTGTTTCCTGGGTCTGGTATGAACGGAATTCGGGACTAAAATTTTGTTTTCACTTTTTCGGCTAATCTCATCCCGTTTTGGCTAAAAATAATGCCGGGAAGAGGTTTTATAATTTTTTGAATTTTTTTACTATTTTTCTTGGATTTTTTTTTCCTGGGTCGGGTATGAACGGAATTCGGGACTAAAATTTTGTATTCACTTTTTCGGCCTATCTCAACCCGTTTTGGCAAAAAATAATGCCGGGAAGAGGTTTTACAATTTTTGGAATTTTTTTACTATTTTTTTTGGAATTTTCTTGCCCGGGTCTAGTTTGAACGGAATTCGGGCCTAAAATTTTGTTTTCACTTTTTCGGCCTATCTCATCCTGTTTTGACTAAAAATAATGCCGGGAAGAGATTTTATAATTTTTTGAGTTTTTATACTATTTTTTTCGGAATTTTCTTTCCCGGGTCGAGTACGTACGAAATTCGTGACTAAAATTTTATTTTCACTTTTTTTGTCTCTCTCATCCCGATTTAGGTAAAAATAATGCGGGGAAGAGGTTTTATAATTTTTTGAAATTTTTTACTATTTTATTCGGAATTTTCTTTCCCGGGTCGAGTATGAACTGAATTCGGGACTAAAATTTTGTTTTCACTTTTTCGGTCGATCTAATCCCGTTTTGGCTAAAAATAATGCCGAGGAGAGGTTTTATAATTTTTTAAAATTCTTTACTATTTTTTTCGGAATTTTCTTTCCCGGGTCGAGTATGTACGAAATTCGTGACTAAAATTTTGTTTTCACTTTTTTTGTCTATCTCATCCCAATTTAGGTAAAAATAATGCGGGGAAGAGGTTTTATAATTTTTTGAAATTCTTTACTATTTTTTTCGGAATTTTCTTGCCCTGGTCGAGTATGAACGGAATTCGGGACTAAAAGTTTGTATTCACTTTCTCGGCCTATCTCATCCCGTTTTGGCTAAATATAATGCCGGGAAGAGGTTTTATAATTTTTTGAATTTTTTTACTATTTTATTCGGAATTTTCTTTCCCGGGTCGAGTATGAACGGAATTCGGGACTAAAATTTTGTTTCACTTGTTCGGTCTATCTAATCCCGTTTTGGCTAAAAATAATGCCGGGGAGAGGTTTTATAATTTTTTAAAATTCTTTACTATTTTTTTCGGAATTTTCTTGCCCGGGTTGAGTATGAACGGAATTCGGGACTAAAATTTTGTTTTCACTTTTTCGGCCTATCTCATCCCGTTTTGGCTAAATATAATGCCGGGAAGAGGTTTTATAATTTTTTGAATCTTTTTACTATTTTTTTCGGAATTTTCTTGCCCTGGTCGAGTATGAACCGAATTCGGGACTAAAATTTTTTATTCACTTTCTCGGCCTATCTCATCCCGTTTTGGCTAAACATAATGCCGGGAAGAGGTTTTATAATTTTTTGAATTTTTTTACTATTTTTTTCGGAATTTTCTTGCCCGGGTCGAGTATGAACGGAATTTAAGATTAAAATTTTGTTTTCACTTTTTCTGTCTATCTCATCCCGTTTTAGTTAAAAATAATGCCGGGAAGAGGTTTTATAATTTTTTGAAATTTTTTACTATTTTTTTCGGAATTTTCTTGCCAGGTCGAGTATGAATGGAATTCGGGACTAAAATTTTGAATTCACTTTCTCGGCCTATCTCATCCCGTTTTGGCTAAAAATAATGTCGGGAAGAGGTTTTATAATTTTTCGACTTTTTTTACTATTTTATTCGGAATTTTCTTTCCCAGGTCGAGTATGAACGGAATTCGGGACTAAAATTTTGTTTTCACTTTTTCCGTCTATCTCATCCCGTTTTGGCTAAAAATAATGCCGGGAAGAGGTTTTATTATTTTTTCAATTTTTTTACTATTTTTGTCGGAATTTTCATGCTCGGGTTGAGTATGAACAGAATTCGGGACTAAAATTTTGTTTTCACTTTTTCGGCCTATCTCATCCCGTTTTGGCTAAGTATAATGCCGGGAAGAGGTTTTATAATTTTTTGAATTTTTTTACGATTTTTTTCGGAATTTTCTTGCTCGGGTCTAGTATGAACAAAATTTGGGACAAAAATTTTGTATTCACTTTTTTGGCCTATCTCATCCCTTTTTGACTAAAAATAATGCCGGGAAGATGTTTGATATTTTTCGAATTTTTTACTATTTTTTTCTGAATTTTATTGCCTGGGTCGAGTGTGCACGGAATTTGGGACTAAAATTTTGTTTTCACTTTTTCGGCCTATCTCATCCCGTTTTGGCTAAAAATAATGCCAGGAAGAGGTTTTAAAATTTTTTTACTATTTTTTTTGGAATTTTGTTTCTTTGGTCGGGTATGAACGGAATTCGGGACTAAAATTTTGTATTCCCTTTTTCGGCCTATCTCAACCCGTTTTGGCAAAAAATAACGCCGGGAAGGGGTTTTACAATTTTTTGAATTTTTTTACTATTTTTTGTGGAATTTTCTTGCTCGGGTCGAGTATGAACGGAATTCGGGACTAAAATTTTGTTTTCACTTTTTCGGCCTATCTCATCCCGTTTTGGCTAAATATAATGCCGGGAAGAGGTTTTACAATTTTTTGAATTTTCTTACGATTTTTTTCGGAATTTTCTTGCTCGGGTCTAGTATGAACGGAATTTGGGACTAAAATTTTGTATTCACTTTTTTGGCCTATCTCATCCCGTTTTGACTAAAAATAATGCCGGGATGATGTTTTATAATTTTTCGAATGTTTTACTATTTTTTTCTGAATTTTATTGCCTGGGTCGAGTGTGAACGGAATTTGGGACTAAAATTTTGTTTTCACTTTTTCGGCCTATCTCATCCCGTTTTGGCCAAAACTAATGCCAGGAAGAGGTTTTATAATTTTTTGAATTTTTTTACTATTTTTTTTGGAATTTTGTTTCCTGGGTTTGGTATGAACGGAATTCGGGACTAAAATTTTGTTTTCACTTTTTCGGCTAATCTCATCCCGTTTTGGCTAAAAATAATGCCGGGAAGAGGTTTTATAATTTTTTGAATTTTTTTACTGTTTTTCTTGGAATTTTTTTTCCTGGGTCGGGTCTGAACGGAATTCGGGACTAAAATTTTATATTCACTTTTTCGGCCTATCTCAACCCGTTTTGGCAAAAAATAATGTCGGGAAGAGGTTTTACAGTTTTTTGAATTTTTTTACTATTTTTTTTGGAATTTTCTTGCCCGGGTCTAGTTTGAACGGAATTCGGGCCTAAAATTTTGTTTTCACTTTTTCGGCCTATCTCATCCTGTTTTGACTAAAAATAATGCCGGGAAGAGATTTTATAATTTTTTTAGTTTTTATACTATTTTTTTCGGAATTTTCTTTCCCGGGTCGAGTACGTACGAAATTCGTGACTAAAATTTTATTTTCACTTTTTTTGTCTCTCTCATATCGATTTAGGAAGAAATAATGCGGGGAAGAGGTTTTATAATTTTTTGAAATTTTTTACTATTTTATTCGAAATTTTCTTTCCCGGGTCGAGTATGAACGGAATTCGGGACTAAAATTTTGTTTTCACTTTTTCGGACTATCTAATCCCGTTTTGGCTAAAAATAATGCCGGGGAGAGGTTTTATAATTTTTTAAAATTCTTTACTATTTTTTTCGGAATTTTCTTGCCCGGGTTAAGTATGAACGGAATTCGGGACTAAAATTTTGTTTTCACTTTTTCAGCCTTTCTCATCCCGTTTTGGCTAAATATAATGCCGGGAAGAGGTTTTATAATTTTTTGAATTTTTTACTATTTTTTTCGGAATTTTCTTGCCCGGGTTAAGTATGAACGGAATTCGGAAATAAAATTTTGTATTCACTTTCTCAGCCTATCTCATCCCGTTTTGGCTAAATATAATGCAGGGAAGAGGTTTTATAATTTTTTGAATTTTTTTACTATTTTTTTCGGAATTTTCTTGCTCGGGTCGAGTATGAACGGAATTCGGGACTAAAATTTTGTATTCACTTTCTCAGCCTATCTCATCCCGTTTTGGCTAAATATAATGCCGGGAAGAGGTTTTATAATTTTTTGAATTTTTTTACTATTTTTTTCGGAATTTTCTTTCCCGGGTCGAGTATGAATGGAATTCGGGACTAAAATTTTGTATTCACTTTTTCGGCCTATCTCATCCCGTTTTGACTAAAAATGATGCCGGGAAAATGTTTTATAATTTTTCGAATTTTTTTCTATTTTTTTCGGAATTTTCTTGCCTGGGTCGCTTATGAACGGAATTCAGGAGTAAAATTTTGTTTTCACTTTTTCGGCCTATCTCATCCCGTTTTGGCTAAATACAATGATGGGAAGAGGTTTTATAATTTTTTGAATTTTTTTACTATTTTTTTCGGAATTTTCTTGCCCGGGTCGAGTATGAACGGAATTTGGGACTAAAATTTTGATTTCACTTTTTCGGCCTATCTCATCCCGTTTTGGCTAAAAATAATGCCGGGAAGAGGTTTTATAGTTTTTCAAATTTTTTTACTATTTTTGTCGGAATTTTCATGCTCGGGTCGAGTATGAACGGAATTTGGGACTAAAATTTTGATTCCACTATTTCGGCCTATCTCATCCCGTTTTGGCTAAAAATAATGCCGGGAAGAGGTTTTATAATTTTTCAAATTTTTTTACTATTTTTTTCGGAATTTTCTTCCTCGGGTCTAGGATGAACGGAATTTGGGACTAAAATTTTGTATTCACTTTTTCGGCCAATTTCATCCCGTTTTGACTAAAAATAATGCCGGGAAGATGTTTTATAATTTTTCGAATGTTTTACTATTTTTTTCTGAATTTTATTGCCTGGGTCGGGTATGAACGGAATTCGGGACTAAATTTTTGTATTCACTTTTTCGGCCTATCTCAACCAGTTTTGGCAAGAAATAATGCCGGGAAGAGGTTTTACAATTTTTTGAATTTTTTTACTATTTTTTTTGGAATTTTCTTGCCCGGGTCTAGTTTGAACGGAATTCGGGACTAAAATTTTGTTTTCACTTTTTCGGCCTATGTCCTCCTGTTTTGACTAAAAATAATGCCGGGAAGAGATTTTATAATTTTTTGAGTTTTTATACTATTTTTTTCGGAATTTTGTTGCCCAGGTCGAGTATGAACGGAATTTAAGACTAAAATTTTGATTTCACTTTTTCTGTCTATCTCATCCCGCTTTAGTTAAAAATAATGCCGGGAAGAGGTTTTATAATTTTTTGAAATTTTTTTCTATTTTTTTCGGACTTTTCTTGCCAGGTCGAGTATGATTGGAATTCGGGACTAAAATTTTGTATTCACTTTCTCGGCCTATCTCATCCCGTTTTCGCTAAAAATAATGCCGGGAAGATGTTTTATAATTTTTCGAATTTTTTTACTATTTTTCTTGGAATTTTGTTTCCTGCGTCGGGTATGAACGGAATTCGGGACTAAATTTTTGAATTCACTTTTACGGCCTATCTCAACCCGTTTTAGCAAAAAATAATGCCGGGAAGAGGTTTTACAATTTTTTGAATTTTTTTACTATTTTTTTTGGAATTTTCTTGCCCGGGTCTAGTTTGAACGGAATTCGGGACTAAATTTTTGTATTCACTTTTACGGCCTATCTCAACCCGTTTTGGCAAAAAATAATGCCGGGAAGAGGTTTTACAATTTTTCGAATGTTTTACTATTTTTTTTGGAATTTTCTTGCCCGGGTCTAGTTTGAACGGAATTCGGGACTAAAATTTTGATTTCACTTTTTCGGCCTATCTCATCCCGTTTTCGCTAAAAATAATGCCGGCAAGAGGTTTTATAATTTTTCAAACTTTTTTACTATTTTTTTCGGAATTTTCTTCCTCGGGTCTAGTATGAACGGAATTTGGGACTAAAATTTTGTATTCACTTTTTCGGCCTATCTCATCCCGTTTTGACTAAAAATAATGCCGGGAAGATGTTTTATAATTTTTCGAATGTTTTACTATTTTTTTCTGAATTTTATTGCCTGGGTCGATTATGAACGGAATTTGGGACTAAAATTTTGTTTTCACTTTTTCGGCCTATCTCAACCCGTTTTGGCAAAAAATAATGCCGGGAAGAGGTTTTACAATTTTTCGAATGTTTTACTATTTTTTTTGGAATTTTCTTGCCCGGGTCTAGTTTGAACGGAATTCGGGACTAAAATTTTGATTTCACTTTTTCGGCCTATCTCATCCCGTTTTCGCTAAAAATAATGCCGGCAAGAGGTTTTATAATTTTTCGAACTTTTTTACTATTTTTTTTTTTCGGGAGTATTTTCTTCCTGCGGGTCTAGTATGAACGGAATTGGGACAACATTTTGTATTCACTTTTTTCGGCCTATCTCACCGTTTTGACTAATAATAATGCCGGGAGAAATGTTTTATTTTTTCGAATGTTTTACTTATTTTTTCTGAATTTTATGCCTGGGTCGGGTTGAAACGGGAATTCGGTGAACTAAATTTTGTAGTTCACTTTTCGGGCCTAGTGTCAACCAGTTTTGGCAAGAAATTAATGCCGGGAAGAGGTTTTTAAGCATTTTTTGAATTTTTTTACTATTTTTTTTGGAGATTTTTCGTTGGCCCGGGTCTAAGTTTGAACGGAATTCGGACAAAATTTGGTTTCAGCACTTTCGGCCTATGTCTCCTGTTTTGACTAAAAATAATGCCGGGAAGAGATTTTATAATTTTTTGAGTTTTTATACTATTTTTTTCGGAATTTTGTTGCCCGGGTCGAGTATGAACGGAATTTAAGACTAAAATTTTGATTTCACTTTTTCTGTCTATCTCTTCCCGCTTTAGTTAAAAATAATGCCGGGAAGAGGTTTTATAATTTTTTGAAATTTTTTACTATTTTTTTCGGACTTTTCTTGCCAGGTCGAGTATGAATGGAATTCGGGACTAAAATTTTGTATTCACTTTCTCGGCCTATCTCATCCCGTTTTCGCTAAAAATAATGCCGGGAAGATGTTTTATAATTTTTCGAATTTTTTTACTATTTTTTTTGGAATTTTGTTTCCTGCGTCGGGTATGAACGGAATTCGGTTATCTGGACTAAATTTTTGAATTCACTTTACGGCCTATCTCAAACCCGTTTAAGCAAAAATAATGCCGGGAAGAGGTTTCAATTTTTTGAATTTTTTAAACTATTTTTTTTTGGGGAATTTTCTTGCCGGGTCTAGTTTGAACGGAATTCCGGGACTAAATTTTTTGTAATTCACTTTTACGCGGCTATCTCAACCCGTTTTGGCAAACACAATAATGCCGGGAAGCAGGTTTTAACAATTTTTTTTTCGAATGTTTTAACATTTTTTTTTTGGAATTTTCTTGCCCGGGTTCTCGTTTGAACGGAATCGGGACTAAAATTTTTGATTTCACTTTTTCGGCCTATCTCATCCCGTTTTCGCTAAAAATAATGCCGGCAAGAGGTTTTATAATTTTTCAAACTTTTTTACTATTTTTTTCGGAATTTTCTTCCTCGGGTCTAGTATGAACGGAATTTGGGACTAAAATTTTGTATTCACTTTTTCGGCCTATCTCATCCCGTTTTGACTAAAAATAATGCCGGGAAGATGTTTTATAATTTTTCGAATGTTTTACTATTTTTTTCTGAATTTTATTGCCTGGGTCGATTATGAACGGAATTTGGGACTAAAATTTTGTTTTCACTTTTTCGGCCTATCTCAACCCGTTTTGGCAAAAAATAATGCCGGGAAGAGGTTTTACAATTTTTCGAATGTTTTACTATTTTTTTTGGAATTTTCTTGCCCGGGTCTAGTTTGAACGGAATTCGGGACTAAAATTTTGATTTCACTTTTTCGGCCTATCTCATCCCGTTTTCGCTAAAAATAATGCCGGCAAGAGGTTTTATAATTTTTCAAACTTTTTTACTATTTTTTTCGGAATTTTCTTCCTCGGGTCTAGTATGAACGGAATTTGGGACTAAAATTTTGTATTCACTTTTTCGGCCTATCTCATCCCGTTTTGATTAAATATAATGCCGGGAAGATGTTTTATAATTTTTCGAATGTTTTACTATTTTTTTCTGAATTTTATTGCCTGGGTCGATTATGAACGGAATTTGGGACTAAAATTTTGTTTTCACTTTTTCGGCCTATCTCATCCCGTTTTGGCTAAAAATAATGCCGGGAAGAGGATTTATAATTTTTTGAATTTTTTTACTATTTTTTTTGGAATTTCTTGCCCGGGTTTAGTTTGAACGAAATTCGGGACTAAAATTTTGTTTTCACTTTTTCGGCCTATGTCATCCTGTTTTGACTAAAAATAATGCCGGGAAGAGATTTTATAATTTTTTGAGTTTTTATACTATTTTTTTCGAAATTTTGTTGCCCGGGTCGAGTATGAACGGAATTTATGACTAAAATTTTGATTTCACTTTTTCTGTCTATCTCATCCCGCTTTAGTTAAAAATAATGCCGGGAAGAGGTTTTATAATTTTTTGAAATTTTTTACTATTTTTCTCGGACTTTTCTTGCCAGGTCGATTATGAATGGAATTCGGGACTAAAATTTTGTATTCACTTTCTCGGCCTGTCTCATCCCGTTTTGGTTAAAAATAAAGTCTGGAAGAGGTTTTATAATTTTTCGACTTTTTTTACTATTTTATTCGAAATTTTCTTTCCCAGGTCGAGTATGAACGGAATTCGGGACTAAAATTTTGTATTCACCTTTTCGGCCTATCTCATCTCGTTTTGACTAAAAATAATGCCGGGAAGAGGTTTTATAATTTTTCTAATTTTTTTACTATTTTTTTCGGAATTTTCTTCCTCGGGTCTAGTATGAACGGAATTTGGGACTAAAATTTTTTATTCACTTTTTCGGCCTATCTCATCCCGTTTTGACTAAAAATAATGCCGGGAAGATGTTTTATAATTTTTCGAATGTTTTACTATTTTTTTCTGAATTTTATTGCCTGGGTCGATTATGATCGGAATTTGGGACTAAAATTTTGTTTTCACTTTTTCGGCCTATCGCATCCCGTTTCGGCTAAAAATAATGCCGGGAAGAGGTTTTATAATTTTTTGAATTTTTTTACTATTTTTCTTGGAATTTTGTTTCCTGTGTCGGGTATGAACGGAATTCGGGACTAAATTTTTGTATTCACTTTTTCGGCCTATCTCAACCCGTTTTGGCAAAAAATAATGCCGGGAAGAGGTTTTACAATTTTTTGAATTTTTTTACTATTTTTTTTGGAATTTTCTTGCCCGGGTCTAGTTTGAATGGAATTCGGGACTAAATTTTTGTATTCACTTTTTCGGTCTATCTCAACCCGTTTTGGCAAAAAATAATGCCGGGAAGAGGTTTTACAATTTTTTGAATTTTTTTACTATTTTTTTTGGAATTTTCTTGCCCAGGTCTAGTTTGAACGGAATTCGGGACTAAAATTTTGATTTCACTTTTTCTGTCTATCTCATCCCGTTTTAGTTAAAAATAATGCCGGGAAGAGGTTTTATAATTTTTTGAATTTTTTTACTATTTTTTTCGGAATTTTCTTGCCCGGGCCGAGTATGAACGGAATTTGGGACTAAAATTTTGATTTCACTTTTTCGGCCTATCTCATCCCGTTTTGGCTAAAAATAACGCCGGGAAGAGGTTTTATAATTTTTCGAATTTTTTTACAATTTTGTTCGGTATTTTGTTCGGTATTTTCTTTCACGGGTTGAGTATGAATTGAATTCGGGACCAAAATTTTGTTTTCACTTTTTCCGTCTATCTCATCCCGTTTTGGCTAAAAATAATGCCGGGAAGAGGTTTTATTATTTTTTCAATTTTTTACTATTTTTGTCGGAATTTTCATGCTCGGGTTGAGTATGAACGGAATTCGGGACTAAAATTTTGTTTTCACTTTTTCGGCCTATCTCATCCCGTTTTGGCTAAGTATAATGCCGGGAAGAGGTTTTATAATTTTTTGACTTTTTTTACTATTTTTTTCGGAATTTTCTTGCTCGGGTCTAGTATGAACAGAATTTGGGACTAAAATTTTGTATTCACTTTTTCGGCCTATCTCATCCCTTTTTGACTAAAAATAATGCCGGGAAGATGTTTTATATTTTTCGAATTTTTTACTATTTTTTTCTGAATTTTATTGCCTGGGTCGGGTATGAACGGAATTTGGGACTAAAATTTTGTTTTCACTTTTTCGGCCTATCTCATCCCGTTTTGGCTAAAAATAATGCCAGGAAGAGGTTTTAAAATTTTTTTACTATTTTTTTTGGGATTTTGTTTCTTGGGTCGAGTATGAACGGAATTCGGGACTAAAATTTTGTATTCACTTTTTCGGCCTATCTCAACCCGTTTTGGCAAAAAATAAAGCCGGGAAGAGGTTTTACAATTTTTTGAATTTTTTTACTATTTTTTTTTGGAATTTTCTTGCCCGGGTCTAGTTTGAACGAAATTCGGGACTAAAATTTTGCTTTCACTTTTTTTGTCTATCTCATCCCGATTTTGCTAAAAATAATGCCGGGAAGAGGTTTTATAATTTTTGAAAATTCTTTACTATTTTTTTCAGAATTTTCTTGCCCGGGTCGAGTGTGAACGGAATTCGGGACTAAAATTTTATTTTCACTTTTTCGGACTATCTCATCCCGTTTTGGCTAAAAATAATGCCGGGAAGAGGTTTGATAATTTTTTAAAATTCTTTACTATTTCTTTCGGAATTTTCTTGACCGGGTCGAGTATGAACGGAATTCGGGACTAAAATTTTATTTTCATTTTTTCGGCCTATCTCATCCCGTTTTGGCTAAATATAATGCGGGAAGAGGTTTTACAGTTTTTTGAATTTTTTTACTATTGTTTTCAGAATTTTCTTGCCCGGGTCGAGGATGAACGGAATTTGGGACTAAAATTTTGTTTTCACTTTTTCGGTCTATCTCATCCCGTTTTGGCTAAATATAATGCCGGGAAGAGGTTTTATAATTTTTTGAATCTTTTTACTATTTTTTTCGGAATTTTCTTGCCCGGTCGAGTATGAACGGATTTGGACTAAAATTTTGATTCACTTTTTCGGCCTATCTCATCCCGTTTTTTCGCTAAAAATTAATGCCGGCAAGAGTTTTATAAAATATTTTTACTATTTTTTTTTCTGAATTTCTGTTCTCGGGTCTAGTATGAACGGAATTCGGGACTAAAATTTTGTACTCACTTTTTCGGCCGATCTCAACCCTTTTTGGCAAAAAATTATGCCGGGAAGAGATTTTACAATTTTTTGAATTTTTTTACTATTTATTTTGGAATTTTTTTGTCCGGGTCTAGTTTGAACGGAATTCGGGACTAAAATTTTGTTTTGACTTTTTCGGCCTATCTCATCCTGTTTTGACTAAAAATAACGACGGGAAGAGGTTTTATAATTTTTTGAAATTTTTTACTATTTTTTTCGGAATTTTCTTGCCCTGGTCGAGTATGAACGGAATTCGGGACTAAAATTTTTTATTCACTTTTTCGGCCTATCTCACCCCGTTTTGGCAAAAAATAATGCCAGGAAGAGGTTTTATAATTTTTCAAAATTTTTTACTATTTTTTTCGGAATTTTCCTACCCGGGTCGAGTATGAACGGAATTCGGGACTAAAATTTTGTTTCCACTTTTTTGGTCTATCTCATCCCGTTCTGGCTAAATATAATGCCGGGAAGAGGTTTTATAATTTTTTGAATCTTTTTTCTATTTTTTTCGGAATTTTCTTGCCCGGGTCGAGTATGAACGGAATTTGGGACTAAAATTTTGATTTCACTTTTTCGGCCTATCTCATCCCGTTTTCGCTAAAAATAATGCCGGCAAAAGGTTTTATAAATTTTTTACTAGTTTTTTCGGAATTTTCTTTCTCGGGTCTAGTATGAACGGAATTCGGGACTAAAATTTTGTATTCACTTTTTCGGCCTATCTCATCCCGTTTTGACTAAAAAGAATACCAGGAAGATGTTTTATAATTTTTCGAATTTTTTACTATTTTTTTCGGAATTTTCTTGCCTGGGTCGATTATTAACGGAATTCAGGTGTAAAATTTTGTTTTTACTTTTTCGGCCTATCTCATCCCGTTTTGGCTAAAAATAATGCCGGGAAGAGGTTTTATAATTTTTTGAATTTTTTTACTATTTTTTTCGGAATTTTCTTGCTCATGTCTAGTATGAACGGAATTTGGGACTAAAATTTTTTATTCACTTTTTCGGCCTATCTCATCCGGTTTTGACTAAAAAAAATGCCGGGAAGATGTTTTATAATTTTTCGAATTTTTTACTATTTTTTTAGGAATTTTCTTGCCTGGGTCGAGTATGAACGGAATTTGGGACTAAAATTTTGTTTTCACTTTTTCGGCCTATCTCATCCCGTTTTGGCTAAAAATAATGCCGGGAAGTGGTTTTATAATTTTTTGAAATTTTTTACTATTTTTTTCGGAATTTTCTTGCCTGGGTCGAGTATGCATGGAATTCGGGACTAAAATTTTATTTTCACTTATTCGGCCTATCTCATCCCGTTTAGGCTAAATATAATGCCGGGATGAGGTTTTATAATTTTTTGAAATTTTTTACTATTTTTTTCGGAATTTTCTTGCCCGGGTCGAGCATGAATGGAATTCGGGACTAAAATTTTGTTTTCACTTTTTCAGCCTATTCATCTTGCTAAATATAATGCGGGGGAAACGTTTATTAATTTATTGAATTTTTTTCTATTTTTTCGAATTTTCTTGCCGGTCGATGTTATGACGGGATTTGACTAAATTGATTTCTTTGTGCTATCTCAATTTCGTTTGGCTAAAAATAATGCCGGGAAGAGGTTTTATATTTACTATTTTTGCGGAATTTTCTGTCTGAACGGAATTTGGGGACTAAAAATTTTTGATGCGAGTACTGGCTAACATAATGCCAGGATTTATAATTTTCAAATTTTTTTACTATTTTCGGATTTTTTCTTCCCGGGTTAGTATGAACGGGTAATTGGGACTATATTTGGCCATCTCATCCGTTTTGACTAAAAACAATGCCGGGAAGATGTTTTATATTTTTCGAATTGTTTTACTATTTTTTTCTGAATTTTAAAGCCTGGTCGGGATTATGAACGGAATTTGGGACTAAATTTTGTTTTACTTTTCGGTGCTAATCTGATCCCGTTTTTGGCGTAAAATAATGCCGGGAAGGGTTATAATTTTTTGATTTTTTACTATTTTTTTTTGAATTCTTGCCCGGGTTAGTGAAAGTAATTCGGGACTAAATTTTTATCACTTTTTCGGCCTATCTCATCCCGTTTTGGCTAAAAGATATTGCCGGGGAGAGGTTTTATAATTTTTTGAAATTTTTTACTATTTTTTTCGGAATTTTCTTGCCCGGGTCGAGTATGCATGGAATTCGGGACTAAAATTTTGTTTTCACTTATTCGGCCTATCTCATCCCGTTTAGGCTAAATATAATGCCGGGATGAGGTTTTATAATTTTTTGAAATTTTTTACTATTTTTTTCGGAATTTTCTTGCCCGGGTCGAGCATGAATGGAATTCGGGACTAAAATTTTGTTTTCACTTTTTCGGCCTATCTCATCCCGTTTTGGCTAAATACAATGCCGGGAAGACGTTTTATAATTTTTTGAATTTTTTTACTATTTTTTTCGGAATTTTCTTGCCCGGGTCGAGTATGAACGGAATTTGGGACTAAAATTTTGATTTCACTTTTTCGGCCTATCTCATCCCGTTTTGGCTAAAAATAATGCCGTGAAGAGGTTTTATAATTTTTCAAATTTTTTTACTATTGTTGTCGGAATTTTCATGCTCGGGTCGAGTATGAACGGAATTTGGGACTAAAATTTTGATTTCACTTTTTCGGCCTATCGCATCCTGTTTTGGCTAAAAATAATGCCGGGAAGAGGTTTCATAATTTTTCAAATTTTTTTACTATTTTTTTCGGAATTTTCTTCCTCGGGTCTAGTATGAACGGAATTTGGGACTAAAATTTTGTATTCACTTTTTCGGCCTATCTCATCCCGTTTTGACTAAAAACAATGCCGGGAAGATGTTTTATAATTTTTCGAATGTTTTACTATGTTTTTCTGAATTTTAATGCCTGGGTCGATTATGAACGGAATTTGGGACTAAAATTTTGTTTTCACTTTTTCGGCCTATCTCATCCCGTTTTGGCTAAAAATAATGCCGGGAAGAGGGTTTATAATTTTTTGAATTTTTTTACTGTTTTTTTTGGAATTTTCTTGCCCGGGTTTAGTTTGAACGGAATTCGAGACTAAAATTTTGTTTTCACTTTTTTTTTCTATCTCATCCCGATTTAACTAAAAATAATGCCGGGAAGAGGTTTTATAATTTTTTGAAATTTTTTACTATTTTTTTCGGAATTTTCCTGCCTTGGTCAAGTATGAACGGAATTCGGGACTAAAATTTTGTATTCACTTTTTCGGCCTATCTCATTCCGTTTTGGCTAAAAATAATGCCGGGAAGAGATTTTATAATTTTTTAAAATTCTTTACTATTTTTTTCAGAATTTTCTTGCCCGGGTCGAGTAAGAACGGAATTCGGGACTAAAATATTATTTTCACTTTTTCGGACTATCTCATCCCGTTTTGGCTAAAAATAAAGCCGGGAAGAGGTTTTATAATTTTTTAAAATTCTTTACTATTTTTTTAGGAATTTTCTTGCCCGGGTCGAGTATGAACGGAATTCGGGACTAAAATTTTATTTTCACTTTTTCGGCCTATCTCATCCCGTTTTCGCTAAAAATAATGCCGGCAAGAGGTTTTATAAATTTTTTACTATTTTTTTCGGAATTTTCTTTCTCGGGTCTAGTATGAACGGAATTCGGGACTAAAATTTTGTACTCACTTTTTCGGCCGATCTCAACCCTTTTTGGCAAAAAATTATGCCGGGAAGAGATTTTACAATTTTTTGAATTTTTTTACTATTTATTTTGGAATTTTTTTGTCCGGGTCTAGTTTGAACGGAATTCGGGACTAAAATTTTGTTTTGACTTTTTCGGCCTATCTCATCCGGTTTTGACTAAAAATAACGACGGGAAGAGGTTTTATAATTTTTTGAAATTTTTTACTATTTTTTTCGGAATTTTCTTGCCCTGGTCGAGTATGAACGGAATTCGGGACTAAAATTTTTTATTCACTTTTTCGGCCTATCTCACCCCGTTTTGGCAAAAAATAATGCCAGGAAGAGGTTTTATAATTTTTCAAAATTTTTTACTATCTTTTTCGGAATTTTCCTACCCGGGTCGAGTATGAACGGAATTCGGGACTAAAATTTTGTTTCCACTTTTTTGGTCTATCTCATCCCGTTCTGGCTAAATATAATGCCGGGAAGAGGTTTTATAATTTTTTGAATCTTTTTTCTATTTTTTTCGGAATTTTCTTGCCCGGGTCGAGTATGAACGGAATTTGGGACTAAAATTTTGATTTCACTTTTTCGGCCTATCTCATCCCGTTTTCGCTAAAAATAATGCCGGCAAAAGGTTTTATAAATTTTTTACTAGTTTTTTCGGAATTTTCTTTCTCGGGTCTAGTATGAACGGAATTCGGGACTAAAATTTTGTATTCACTTTTTCGGCCTATCTCATCCCGTTTTGACTAAAAAGAATACCAGGAAGATGTTTTATAATTTTTCGAATTTTTTACTATTTTTTTCGGAATTTTCTTGCCTGGGTCGATTATTAACGGAATTCAGGTGTAAAATTTTGTTTTTACTTTTTCGGCCTATCTCATCCCGTTTTGGCTAAAAATAATGCCGGGAAGAGGTTTTATAATTTTTTGAATTTTTTTACTATTTTTTTCGGAATTTTCTTGCTCCATGTCTAGTTATGAACGAATTTGGGACTAAATATTTTTTATTCACTTTTTCGCCTATCTCATCCGGTTTCTTTGACTAAAAAAATGCCGGGAAGATGTTTTATTTAATTTTTCGAATTTTTTACTATTTTTTAGGATTTTTCTTGCCTGGCGTCGAGTATGAACGGAATTTGCGGACTTAAATTTTGTTTCCACTTTTTCGGCCTATCTCATCCCGTTTTGGCTAAAAATAATGCGGGAAGTGGTTTTATAATTTTTTGAAATTTTTTACTATTTTTTTCGGAATTTTCTTGCCCGGGTCGAGCATGAATGGAATTCGGGACTAAAATTTTGTTTTCACTTTTTCAGCCTATCTCATCCCGTTTTGGCTAAATATAATGCCGGGAAAACGTTTTATAATTTTTTGAATTTTTTTACTATTTTTTTCGGAATTTTCTTGCCCGTGTCGAGTATGAACGGAATTTCGGACTAAAATTTTGATTTCACTTTTTCGGCCTATCTCATCCCGTTTTGGCTAAAAATAATGCCGGGAAGAGGTTTTATAATTTTTCAAATTTTTTTACTATTCTTGTCGGAATTTTCATGCTCGGGTCGAGTATGAACGGAATTTGGGACTAAAATTTTGATTTCACTTTTTCGGCCTATCGCATCCCGTTTTGGCTAAAAATAATGCCGGGAAGAGGTTTTATAATTTTTCAAATTTTTTTACTATTTTTTTCGGAATTTTCTTCCTCGGGTCTAGTATGAACGGAATTTGGGACTAAAATTTTGTATTCACTTTTTCGGCCTATCTCATCCCGTTTTGACTAAAAACAATGCCGGGAAGATGTTTTATAATTTTTCGAATGTTTTACTATTTTTTTCTGAATTTTAATGCCTGGGTCGATTATGAACGGAATTTGGGACTAAAATTTTGTTTTCACTTTTTCGGTCTATCTGATCCCGTTTTGGCTAAAAATAATGCCGGGAAGAGGTTTTATAATTTTTTGAATTTTTTTACTATTTTTTTTGGAATTTTCTTGCCCGGGTCTAGTGTGAAAGTAATTCGGGACTAAAATTTTGTATTCACTTTTTCGGCCTATCTCATCCCGTTTTGGCTAAAAATATTGCCGGGAAGAGGTTTTATAATTTTTCAAATTTTTTACTATTTTTTTCGGAATTTTCTTGCCTGGGTCGATTATGAACGGAATTCAGGAGTAAAATTTTGTTTTCACTTTTTCAGCCTATCTCATCCCGTTTTGGCTAAAAATAATGCCGGGAAGGGGTTTTATAATTTTTTGAAATTTTTTACTATTTTTTTCGGAATTTTCTTGCCCGGGTCGAGTATGCATGGAATTCGGGACTAAAATTTTGTTTTCACTTATTCGGCCTATCTCATCCCGTTTAGGCTAAATATAATGCCGGGATGAGGTTTTATAATTTTTTGAAATTTTTTACTATTTTTTTCGGAATTTTCTTGCCCGGGTCGAGCATGAATGGAATTCGGGACTAAAATTTTGTTTTCACTTTTTCGGCCTATCTCATCCCGTTTTGGCTAAATACAATGCCGGGAAGACGTTTTATAATTTTTTGAATTTTTTTACTATTTTTTTCGGAATTTTCTTGCCCGGGTCGAGTATGAACGGAATTTGGGACTAAAATTTTGATTTCACTTTTTCGGCCTATCTCATCCCGTTTTGGCTAAAAATAATGCCGTGAAGAGGTTTTATAATTTTTCAAATTTTTTTACTATTGTTGTCGGAATTTTCATGCTCGGGTCGAGTATGAACGGAATTTGGGACTAAAATTTTGATTTCACTTTTTCGGCCTATCGCATCCTGTTTTGGCTAAAAATAATGCCGGGAAGAGGTTTCATAATTTTTCAAATTTTTTTACTATTTTTTTCGGAATTTTCTTCCTCGGGTCTAGTATGAACGGAATTTGGGACTAAAATTTTGTATTCACTTTTTCGGCCATCTTCATCCCGTTTTGACTAAAAACAATGCCGGGAAGACTGTTTATAATTTTCGAAGTTTTACTATGTTTTTTTCTGAATTTAATGTACCTGGGTCGATTTCATGAACGGGAATTTGGGGACTAAAAATTTGTTTTTCACTTTTCGGCCTATCTCATCCCGTTTTGGCTAAAATAATGCCGGGAAGAGGGTTTTAATTTTTTGAATTTTTACTATTTTTTTCGGAATTTTCCTGCCTTGGTCAAGTATGAACGGAATTCGGGACTAAAATTTTGTATTTACTTTTTCGGCCTATCTCATTCCGTTTTG
Source organism: Quercus lobata (assembly GCF_001633185.2). Classification (NCBI taxonomy): domain Eukaryota; kingdom Viridiplantae; phylum Streptophyta; class Magnoliopsida; order Fagales; family Fagaceae; genus Quercus; species Quercus lobata. The sequence continues at coordinate 33,150 of NW_022154857.1, forward strand.
GCTAAAAATAATGCCGGGAAGAGATTTTATAATTTTTTAAAATTCTTTACTATTTTTTTCAGAATTTTCTTGCCCGGGTCGAGTAAGAACGGAATTCGGGACTAAAATATTATTTTCACTTTTTCGGACTATCTCATCCCGTTTTGGCTAAAAATAAAGCCGGGAAGAGGTTTTATAATTTTTTAAAATTCTTTACTATTTTTTTAGGAATTTTCTTGCCCGGGTCGAGTATGAACGGAATTCGGGACTAAAATTTTATTTTCACTTTTTCGGCCTATCTCATCCCGTTTTGGCTAAATATAATGCCGGGAAGAGGTTTTATAGTTTTTTGAATTTTTTTACTATTTTTTAGGAATTTTTCTTGCGGTCGAGTATTGAACGGAAATTCGGGACTAAAAAATTTTATTTTCACTTTTTTTCGGACCTATCTCATCCCCGGTTTTGGCTAAATATAATGCCGGGAAGAGGTTTTATAGTTTTTTGAATTTTTTTACTATTTTTTTCGGAATTTTCTTGCCCGGGTCGAGGATGAACGAAATTTGGGACTAAAATTTTGTTTTCACTTTTTCGACCTATCTCATCCCGTTTTGGCTAAATATAATGCCGGGAAGAGGTTTTATAATTTTTTGAATCTTTTTACTATTTTTTTCGGAATTTTGTTGCCCGGGTCGAGTATGAACGGAATTTGGGACTAAAATTTTGATTTCAATTTTTCGGCCTATCTCATCCCGTTTTCGCTAAAAATAATGCCGGCAAGAGGTTTTATAAATCATTTACTATTTTTTTCGGAATTTTCTTTCTCGGGTCTAGTATGAACGAAATTTGGGACTAAAATTTTGTTTTCACTTTTTCGGCCTATCTCATCCCGTTTTGGCTAAATATAATGCCGGGAAGAGGTTTTATAATTTTTTGAGTTATTTTACTATTTTTTTTGGAATTTTTTTGCCCGGGTCTAGTTTAACGGAATTCGGGACTAAAATTTTGTTTTGACTTTTTCGGCCTATCTCATCCTGTTTTAACTAAAAATAATGGCGGGAAGAGGTTTTATAATTTTTTGAAATTTTTTACAATTTTTTTCGGAATTTTCTTGCCCAGGTCGAGTATGAACGGAATTTGGGACTAAAATTTCTTATTCACTTTTTCGGTCAATCTCATCCCGTTTTTGCTAAATATAATGCCGGGAAGAGGTTTTATAATTTTTTGAATTTTTTTACTATTTTTTTCTGAATTTTCTTACTCGGGTCGAGTATGAACGGAATTCGGGACTAAAATTTTGATTTCACTTTTTCGGCCTATCTCATCCCGTTTTGGCTAAAAATAATGCCGGGAAGAGGTTTTATAATTTTTCAAATTTTTTTACTATTTTGTTCGGTATTTTTTATTCGGTATTTTCTTTCACGGGTTGAGTATGAATGGAATTCGGGACCAAAATTTTGTTTTTACTTTTTCGGCCTATCTCATCCCGTTTTGGCTAAATATAATGCCGGGACGGGGTTTTTGAATTTTTTTACTATTTTTTTTCGGAATTTTCTTGCTTGGGTCTAGTATGAATGGAATTCGGGACTAAAATTTTGTATTCACTTTTTCGGCCTATCTCATCCCGTTTTGGCTAAAAATAATGCCGGGAAGAGGTTTTATAATTTTTCAAATTTTTTTACTATTTTTTTCGGAATTTTCAATTTTCTTGCCGGGTCGAGTATGAACGGAATTGGGACTAAAATTTTGTTTTCACTTTTTCGGCCTATCTCATCCCGTTTTGGCTAAATATAATGCCGGGAAGAGGTTTTTGAATTTTTTTACTATTTTTTTCGGAATTTTCTTGCCTCGGGTCTAGTATGAACGGAATTTGGGACTAAAATTTTGTATTCACTTTTTCGGCCTATCTCATCCCGTTTTGACTAAAAATAATGTCGGGAAGATGTTTTATAATTTTTCGAATGTTTTACTATTTTTTTCTGAATTTTATTGCCTGGGTCGATTATGAACGGAATTTGGGAGTAAAATTTTGTTTTCACTTTTTCGGCCTATCTCATCCCGTTTTGGCTAAAAATAATGCCGGGAAGAGGTTTTATTATTTTTTGAATTTTTTTACTATTTTTCTTGGAATTTTTTTTCCTGCGTCGGGTATGAACGGAATTCGGGACTAAAATTTTGTATTTACTTTTTCGGCCTATCTCATCCCGTTTTGACTAAAAATAATGCCGGGAAGATGTTTTATATTTATCGAATTTTTTACTATTTTTTTCTGAATTTTATTGCCTGGGTCGAGTATGAACGGAATTTGGGAGTAAAATTTTTTTTTCACTTTTTCGGCCTACCTCATCCCGTTTTGGCTAAAAATAATGCCGGGAAGAGGTTTTATTATTTTTTGAATTTTTTTACTATTTTTCTTGGAATTTTTTTTCCTGCGTCGGGTATGAACGGAATTCGGGACTAAAATTTTGTATTTACTTTTTCGGCCTATCTCATCCCGTTTTGACTAAAAATAATGTCGGGAAGATGTTTTATAATTTTTCGAATGTTTTACTATTTTTTTCTGAATTTTATTGCCTGGGTCGAGTATGAACGGAATTTGGGACTAAAATTTTTGTTTTCACTTTTTCGGCCTATCTCATCCCGTTTTGGCTAAAAATAATGCCGGGAAGAGGTTTTAAAATTTTTTGAATTTTTTTACTGTTTTTTTTTGGAATTTTGTTTCCTGGGTCGGGTATGAACGGAATTCGGGACTAAAATTTTGTATTCACTTTTTCGGCCTATCTCAACCCGTTTTGGCAAAAAATAATGCCGGGAAGAGGTTTTACAATTTTTTGAATTTTTTTACTATTTTTTTTTGGAATTTTCTTGCCCGGGTCTAGTTTGAACGAAATTCGGGACTCAAATTTTCTTTTCACTTTTTCGGCCTATCTCATCCTGTTTTGCCTAAAAATAATGCCAGGAAGAGATGTTATAATTTTTTGAATTTTTATACTATTTTATTCGGATTTTTCTTTCCCGGGTCGAGTACGAACGGAATTCGTGACTAAAATTTTGCTTTCACTTTTTTTTTCTATCTCATCCCGATTTAGCTAAAAATAATGCCGGGAAGATGTTTTATAATTTTTTAAAATTCCTTACTATTTTTTTCAGAATTTTCTTGCCTTGGTCAAGTATGAACGGAATTCGGGACTAAAATTTTGTATTCACTTTTCCGGCCTATCTCATTCCGTTTTGGCTAAAAATAATGCCGGGAAGAGGTTTTATAATTTTTTAAAATTCTTTACTATTTTTTTCAGAATTTTCTTGCCCGGGTCGAGTATGAACGGAATTCGGGACTAAAATTTTATTTTCACTTTTTCGGACTATCTCATCCCGTTTTGGCTAAATATAATGCCGGGAAGAGGTTTTATAGTTTTTTGAATTTTTTTACTATTTTTTTCAGAATTTTCTTGCCCGGGTCGTGGATGAACGGAATTTGGGACTAAAATTTTGTTTTCACTTTTTCGGCCTATCTCATCCCGTTTTGGCTAAATATAATGCCGGGAAGAGGTTTTATAATTTTTTGAATCTTTTTACTATTTTTTTCGGAATTTTCTTGCCCGGGTCGAGTATGAACGGAATTTGGGACTAAAATTTTGATTTCACTTTTTCGCCCTATCTCATCCCGTTTTCGCTAAAAATAATTCCGGCAAGAGGTTTTATAAATCTTTTACTATTTTTTTCGGAATTTTCTTTCTCGGGTCTAGTATGAACGGAATTCGTGACTAAAATTTTGTATTCACTTTTTCAGCCGATCTCAACCCTTTTTGGCAAAAAATTATGCCGGGAAGAGGTTTTACAATTTTTTGAATTTTTTTACTATTTTTTTTGGAATTTTTTTGCCCGGGTCTAGTTTAACGGAATTCGGGACTAAAATTTTGTTTTGACTTTTTCGGCCTATCTCATCCTGTTTTGACTAAAAATAATGACGGGAAGAGGTTTTATAATTTTTTGAAATTTTTTACTATTTTTTTCGGAATTTTCTTGCCCAGGTCGAGTATGAACGGAATTCGGGACTAAAATTTTGTATTCACTTTTTCGGCCTATCTCATCCCGTTTTGGCTAAAAATAATGCCAGGAAGAGGTTTTATAATTTTTCGAAATTTTTTACTATTTTTTTCGGAATTTTCCTACCCGGGTCGAGTATGAACGGAATTCGGGACTAAAATTTTGATTCCACTTTTTCGGCCTATCTCATCCCGTTTTTGCTAAATATAATGCCGGGAAGAGGTTTTATAATTTTTTGAATTTTTTTACTATTTTTTTCCGAATTTTCTTACTCTGGTCGAGTATGAACGGAATTTGGGACTAAAATTTTGATTTCACTTTTTCGGCCTATCTCATCCCGTTTTGGCTAAAAATAATGCCGGGAAGAGGTTTTATAATTTTTCAAATTTTTTTACTATTTTGTTCGGTATTTTCTTTCACGGGTTGAGTATGAATGGAATTCGGGACCAAAATTTTGTTTTCACTTTTTCGGCCTATCTCATCCCGTTTTGGCTAAATATAATGCCGGGAAGAGGTTTTATAATTTTTTGAATCTTTTTACTATTTTTTTCGGAATTTTGTTGCCCGGGTCGAGTATGAACGGAATTTGGGACTCAAATTTTGATTTCACTTTTTCGGCCTATCTCATCCCGTTTTCGCTAAAAATAATGCCGGCAAGAGGTTTTATAAATCTTTTACTATTTTTTTCGAAATTTTCTTTCTCGGGTCTAGTATGAAAGGATTTCGTGACTAAAATTTTGTATTCACTTTTTCAGCCGATCTCAACCCTTTTTGGCAAAAAATTATGCCGGGAAGAGGTTTTACAATTTTTTGAATTTTTTTACTATTTTTTTTGGAATTTTTTTGCCCGGGTCTAGTTTAACGGAATTCGGGACTAAAATTTTGTTTTGACTTTTTCGGCCTATCTCATCCTGTTTTGACTAAAAATAATGACGGGAAGAGGTTTTATAATTTTTTGAAATTTTTTACTATTTTTTTCGGAATTCTCTTGCCCAGGTCGAGTATGAACGGAATTCGGGACTAAAATTTCGTATTCACTTTTTCGGCCTATCTAATCCCGTTTTGGCTAAAAATAATGCTAGGAAGATGTTTTATAATTTTTCGAAATTTTTTACTATTTTTTTCGGAATTTTCCTACCCGGGTCGAGTATGAACGGAATTCGGGACTAAAATTTTGATTCCACTTTTTCGGCCTATCTCATCCCGTTTTTGCTAAATATAATGCCGGGAAGAGGTTTTATAATTTTTTGAATTTTTTTCCGAATTTTCTTCCTCGGGTCGAGTATGAACGGAATTTGGGACTAAAATTTTGATTCCACTTTTTCGGCCTATCTCATCCCGTTTTGGCTAAAAATAATGCCGGGAAGAAGTTTTATAATTTTTCAAATTTTTTTACTATTTTGTTTGGTATTTTCTTTCACGGGTTGAGTATGAATGGAATTCGGGACCAAAATTTTGTTTTTACTTTTTCGGCCTATCTCATCCCGTTTTGGCTAAAAATAATGCCGGGAAGAGGTTTTTGAATTTTTTTACTATTTTTTTTCGGAATTTTCTTGCTTGGGTCTTGTATGAATGGAATTCGGGACTAAAATTTTGTATTCACTTTTTCAGCCTATCTCATCCCGTTTTGACTAAAAATAATGCCGGGAAGATGTTTTATAATTTTTTGAATTTTTTTACTATTTTTTTCTGAAGTTTCTTACTCGGGTCGAGTATGAACGGAATTAGGGACTAAAATTTTGATTTCACTTTTTCGGCCTATCTCATCCCGTTTTGGCTAAAAATAATGCCGGGAAGAGGTTTTATAATTTTTCAAATTTTTTTACTATTTTGTTCGGTATTTTTTATTCGGTATTTTCTTTCACGGGTTGAGTATGAATGGAATTCGGGACCAAAATTTTGTTTTTACTTTTTCGGCCTATCTCATCCCGTTTTGGCTAAATATAATGCCCGGACGGGGTTGTTGAATTTTTTTACTATTTTTTTTCGGAATTTTCTTGCTTGGGTCTAGTATGAATGGAATTCGGGACTAAAATTTTGTATTCACTTTTTCGGCCTATCTCATCCCGTTTTGACTAAAAATAATGCCGGGAAGATGTTTTATAATTTTTCGAATTTTTTACTATTTTTTTCGGAATTTTCTTGCCTGGGTCGATTATGAACGGAATTCAAGAGCAAAATTTTGTTTTCACTTTTTCGCCCTATCTCATCCCGTTTTGGCTAAATACAATGCCGGGAAGAGGTTTTATAATTTTTTGAATTTTTTTACTATTTTTTTCGGAATTTTCTTGCCCGGGTCGAGTATGAACGGAATTTGGGACTAAAATTTTGATTTCACTTTTTCGGCCTATCTCATCCCGTTTTGGCTAAAAATAATGCCGGGAAGAGGTTTTATAATTTTTCAAATTTTTTTACTATTTTTGTCGGAATTTTCATGCTCGGGTCGAGTATGAACTGAATTAGGGACTAAAATTTTGATTTCACTTTTTCGGCCTATCTCATCCCGTTTTGGCTAAAAATAATGCCGGGAAGAGGTTTTATAATTTTTCAAATTTTTTTACTATTTTGTTCGGTATTTTTTATTCGGTATTTTCTTTCACGGGTTGAGTATGAATGGAATTCGGGACCAAAATTTTGTTTTTACTTTTTCGGCCTATCTCATCCCGTTTTGGCTAAATATAATGCCCGGACGGGGTTGTTGAATTTTTTTACTATTTTTTTTCGGAATTTTCTTGCTTGGGTCTAGTATGAATGGAATTCGGGACTAAAATTTTGTATTCACTTTTTCGGCCTATCTCATCCCGTTTTGACTAAAAATAATGCCGGGAAGATGTTTTATAATTTTTCGAATTTTTTACTATTTTTTTCGGAATTTTCTTGCCTGGGTCGATTATGAACGGAATTCAAGAGTAAAATTTTGTTTTCACTTTTTCGCCCTATCTCATCCCGTTTTGGCTAAATACAATGCCGGGAAGAGGTTTTATAATTTTTTGAATTTTTTTACTATTTTTTTCGGAATTTTCTTGCCCGGGTCGAGTACGAACGGAATTTGGGACTAAAATTTTGATTTCACTTTTTCGGCCTATCTCATCCCGTTTTGGCTAAAAATAATGCCGGGAAGAGGTTTTATAATTTTTCAAATTTTTTTACTATTTTTGTCGGAATTTTCATGCTCGGGTCGAGTATGAACGGAATTTGGGACTAAAATTTTGATTTCACTTTTTCGGCCTATCTCATCCCGTTTTGGCTAAAAATAATGCCGGGAAGAGGTTTTATAATTTTTCAAATTTTTTTACTATTTTTTTCTGAATTTTCTTCCTCGGGTCTAGTATGAACGGAATTTGGGACTAAAATTTTGTATTCACTTTTTCGGCCTATCTCATCCCGTTTTGACTAAAAATAATGTCGGGAAGATGTTTTATAATTTTTCGAATGTTTTACTATTTTTTTCTGAATTTTATTGCCTGGGTCGAGTATGAACGGAATTTGGGACTAAAATTTTTGTTTTCACTTTTTCGGCCTATCTCATCCCGTTTTGGCTAAAAATAATGCCGGGAAGAGGTTTTAAAATTTTTTGAATTTTTTTACTGTTTTTTTTTGGAATTTTGTTTCCTGGGTCGGGTATGAACGGAATTCGGGACTAAAATTTTGTATTCACTTTTTCGGCCTATCTCAACCCGTTTTGGCAAAAAATAATGCCGGGAAGAGGTTTTACAATTTTTTGAATTTTTTTACTATTTTTTTTTGGAATTTTCTTGCCCGGGTCTAGTTTGAACGAAATTCGGGACTCAAATTTTCTTTTCACTTTTTCGGCCTATCTCATCCTGTTTTGCCTAAAAATAATGCCAGGAAGAGATGTTATAATTTTTTGAATTTTTATACTATTTTATTCGGATTTTTCTTTCCCGGGTCGAGTACGAACGGAATTCGTGACTAAAATTTTGCTTTCACTTTTTTTTTCTATCTCATCCCGATTTAGCTAAAAATAATGCCGGGAAGATGTTTTATAATTTTTTAAAATTCCTTACTATTTTTTTCAGAATTTTCTTGCCTTGGTCAAGTATGAACGGAATTCGGGACTAAAATTTTGTATTCACTTTTCCGGCCTATCTCATTCCGTTTTGGCTAAAAATAATGCCGGGAAGAGGTTTTATAATTTTTTAAAATTCTTTACTATTTTTTTCAGAATTTTCTTGCCCGGGTCGAGTATGAACGGAATTCGGGACTAAAATTTTATTTTCACTTTTTCGGACTATCTCATCCCGTTTTGGCTAAATATAATGCCGGGAAGAGGTTTTATAGTTTTTTGAATTTTTTTACTATTTTTTTCAGAATTTTCTTGCCCGGGTCGTGGATGAACGGAATTTGGGACTAAAATTTTGTTTTCACTTTTTCGGCCTATCTCATCCCGTTTTGGCTAAATATAATGCCGGGAAGAGGTTTTATAATTTTTTGAATCTTTTTACTATTTTTTTCGGAATTTTCTTGCCCGGGTCGAGTATGAACGGAATTTGGGACTAAAATTTTGATTTCACTTTTTCGCCCTATCTCATCCCGTTTTCGCTAAAAATAATTCCGGCAAGAGGTTTTATAAATCTTTTACTATTTTTTTCGGAATTTTCTTTCTCGGGTCTAGTATGAACGGAATTCGTGACTAAAATTTTGTATTCACTTTTTCAGCCGATCTCAACCCTTTTTGGCAAAAAATTATGCCGGGAAGAGGTTTTACAATTTTTTGAATTTTTTTACTATTTTTTTTGGAATTTTTTTGCCCGGGTCTAGTTTAACGGAATTCGGGACTAAAATTTTGATTCCACTTTTTCGGTCTATCTCATCCCGTTTTTGCTAAATATAATGCCGGGAATAGGTTTTATAATTTTTTGAATTTTTTTACTATTTTTTTCCGAATTTTCTTACTCTGGTCGAGTATGAACGGAATTTGGGACTAAAATTTTGATTTCATTTTTTCGGCCTATCTCATCCCGTTTTGGCTAAAAATAATGCCGGGAAGAGGTTTTATAATTTTTCAAATTTTTTTACTATTTTGTTCGGTATTTTCTTTCACGGGTTGAGTATGAATGGAATTCGGGACCAAAATTTTGTTTTCACTTTTTCGGCCTATCTCATCCCGTTTTGGCTAAATATAATGCCGGGAAGAGGTTTTATAATTTTTTGAATCTTTTTACTATTTTTTTCGGAATTTTGTTGCCCGGGTCGAGTATGAACGGAATTTGGGACTCAAATTTTGATTTCACTTTTTCGGCCTATCTCATCCCGTTTTCGCTAAAAATAATGCCGGCAAGAGGTTTTATAAATCTTTAACTATTTTTTTCGAAATTTTCTTTCTCGGGTCTAGTATGAAAGGATTTCGTGACTAAAATTTTGTATTCACTTTTTCAGCCGATCTCAACCCTTTTTGGCAAAAAATTATGCCGGGAAGAGGTTTTACAATTTTTTGAATTTTTTTACTATTTTTTTTGGAATTTTTTTGGCCGGGTCTAGTTTAACGGAATTCGGGACTAAAATTTTGTTTTGACTTTTTCGGCCTATCTCATCCTGTTTTGACTAAAAATAATGCCGGGAAGAGGTTTTATAATTTTTCAAATTTTTTTACTATTTTTGTCGGAATTTTCATGCTCGGGTCGAGTATGAACTGAATTAGGGACTAAAATTTTGATTTCACTTTTTCGGCCTATCTCATCCCGTTTTGGCTAAAAATAATGCCGGGAAGAGGTTTTATAATTTTTCAAATTTTTTTACTATTTTGTTCGGTATTTTTTATTCGGTATTTTCTTTCACGGGTTGAGTATGAATGGAATTCGGGACCAAAATTTTGTTTTTACTTTTTCGGCCTATCTCATCCCGTTTTGGCTAAATATAATGCCCGGACGGGGTTTTTGAATTTTTTTACTATTTTTTTTCGGAATTTTCTTGCTTGGGTCTAGTATGAATGGAATTCGGGACTAAAATTTTATATTCACTTTTTCGGCCTATCTCATCCCGTTTTGACTAAAAATAATGCGGGAAGATTTTATAATTTCTTCGAAATTTTTTTTACTATTTTTTTCGGAATTTTCTTGCCTGGGTCGATTATGAACGAATTCAAAGAGTAAAATTTTTGTTTTCACTTTTTCGCCTATCTCATCCCTTTTGGCTATACAATGCCGGAAAAGGTTTTATATTTTTGAATTTTTTACTATTTTTTTCGGAATTTTCTTGCCGGGTCGAGTTGAAACGGAAATTTGGGACTAAAATTTTGATTTCACTTTTTCGGCCTATCTCATCCCGTTTTGGCTAAAAATAATGCCGGGAAGAGGTTTTTAATTTTTCAATTTTTTTTATATTTTTGTCGGATTCATCTCGGTCGAGTATGCAACGGAATTTGGGACTAAAATTTTGTTTTAACTTTTTCGGCCTATCTCATCCCGTTTTGGCTAAAAATAATGCCGGGAAGAGGTTTTATTATTTTTTGAATTTTTTTACTATTTTTCTTGGAATTTTTTTTCCTGCGTCGGGTATGAACGGAATTCGGGACTAAAATTTTGTATTTACTTTTTCGGCCTATCTCATCCCGTTTTGACTAAAAATAATGTCGGGAAGATGTTTTATATTTATCGAATTTTTTACTATTTTTTTCTGAATTTTATTGCCTGGGTCGAGTATGAACGGAATTTGGGACTAAAATTTTTGTTTTCACTTTTTCGGCCTATCTCATCCCGATTTGGCTAAAAATAATGCCGGGAAGAGGTTTTAAAATTTTTTCAATTTTTTTACTGTTTTTTTTTGGAATTTTGTTTCCTGGGTCGGGTATGAACGGAATTCGGGACTAAAATTTTGTATTCACTTTTTCGGCCTATCTCAACCCGTTTTGGCAAAAAATAATGCCGGGAAGAGGTTTTACAATTTTTTGAATTTTTTTACTATTTTTTTTTGGAATTTTCTTGCCCGGGTCTAGTTTGAACGAAATTCGGGACTCAAATTTTCTTTTCACTTTTTCGGCCTATCTCATCCTGTTTTGCCTAAAAATAATGCCAGGAAGAGATGTTATAATTTTTTGAATTTTTATACTATTTTATTCGGATTTTTCTTTCCCGGGTCGAGTACGAACGGAATTCGTGACTAAAATTTTGCTTTCACTTTTTTTTTCTATCTCATCCCGATTTAGCTAAAAATAATGCTGGGAAGATGTTTTATAATTTTTTAAAATTCCTTACTATTATTTTCAGAATTTTCTTGCCTTGGTCAAGTATGAACGGAATTCGGGACTAAAATTTTGTATTCACTTTTCCGGCCTATCTCATTCCGTTTTGGCTAAAAATAATGCCGGGAAGAGGTTTTATAATTTTTTAAAATTCTTTACTATTTTTTTCAGAATTTTCTTGCCCGGGTCGAGTATGAACGGAATTCGGGACTAAAATTTTATTTTCACTTTTTCGGACTATCTCATCCCGTTTTGGCTAAATATAATGCCGGGAAGAGGTTTTATAGTTTTTTGAATTTTTTTACTATTTTTTTCAGAATTTTCTTGCCCGGGTCGTGGATGAACGGAATTTGGGACTAAAATTTTGTTTTCACTTTTTCGGCCTATCTCATCCCGTTTTGGCTAAATATAATGCCGGGAAGAGGTTTTATAATTTTTTGAATCTTTTTACTATTTTTTTCGGAATTTTCTTGCCCGGGTCGAGTATGAACGGAATTTGGGACTAAAATTTTGATTTCACTTTTTCGCCCTATCTCATCCCGTTTTCGCTAAAAATAATTCCGGCAAGAGGTTTTATAAATCTTTTACTATTTTTTTCGGAATTTTCTTTCTCGGGTCTAGTATGAACGGAATTCGTGACTAAAATTTTGTATTCACTTTTTCAGCCGATCTCAACCCTTTTTGGCAAAAAATTATGCCGGGAAGAGGTTTTACAATTTTTTGAATTTTTTTACTATTTTTTTTGGAATTTTTTTGCCCGGGTCTAGTTTAACGGAATTCGGGACTAAAATTTTGATTCCACTTTTTCGGCCTATCTCATCCCGTTTTTGCTAAATATAATGCCGGGAAGAGGTTTTATAATTTTTTGAATTTTTTTACTATTTTTTTCCGAATTTTCTTACTCTGGTCGAGTATGAACGGAATTTGGGACTAAAATTTTGATTTCACTTTTTCGGCCTATCTCATCCCGTTTTGGCTAAAAATAATGCCGGGAAGAG
>NW_022154858.1:0-45193 GCF_001633185.2 Quercus lobata
TAAACATAATATAAAAGGTTTTAACGAATATTTTGTAAGAACTTCCTCAACTACCCATGCTTGTTCACTACTTTCATCTCACTTTCCCTTTTCCTTCTCCCAAACCCACAACACACTTCAATAACTGAAGCAGAGCTCCAATTCCGCTGATTAGCACCTTCAGCCCGAGATATACACAGCTCCGTTCACCGATTTTTGTTTCCGGTGAGACCCAAAATCAGCCCCTCCATTTGTTGGGTTTTATTTTGATATTTTTTGTTTTTTCCATGTTCCTCCATTTTTTGTATTGTGTTTACTGAGACCTTGGCTCACTTGGCTGTGAATGCTTGTTTATTTATGCCTCTTTTTTTACTCTCTACTCAAGTATAGCTTTAATGCTACTTTTTTTGTTTTTATTTTTTTTTATTTTTTTTATTTTAGAAGTTTCTCTGTCTTGTTCCTTTGTTATAGCCATGGTTTTATGAACAATGTCTACTTTGCTCTGCTGTTGGCTTTGGAAAAAAAATTATCTGTACCTAGACCATCTTTGCCGTACATACCCAACACTTGCCCCTGAGTTCTGAACAGTGTGACTTTATTTGTGGTTTCTCTTTCTCATAAGGAACAAAAAAAAGGGGTAATGTTTGACTCATCTGATGAAGGGAAAGATTCAAACCATTGCATCAAATAGTTTTTCTTCTTTCATAATTTATTTTCTTTTCAATTTTTCTTCAGTTCTAATTGATTTTTTTTTCCATGCAGATCTATTCCTTGATTCAATGGCTTCAAGTTCATCATCTTTCCCAAGTTCTTCTATTTCTTCTACTAGCAAATGGACGTATGATGTTTTCCTGAGTTTCAGTGGTGAGGACACTCGCAATACTGCTACAGACTTTATATATTATGCATTAGTAGAGAAGGGCATTAACACTTTTAAGGAGGATCAAAAACTTGAGAAAGGAAAAACTATTAAACCAGAACTCCTTAGAGCGATCAAAGAATCCAAATTTGCCATAGTCATTCTCTCAGAAAATTATGCATTTTCCACTTGGTGCTTAGATGAACTTGTAGAGATCATTGACTGCGAGACAAAATAGGAAATAACAGTTTTCCCTATTTTTTACAATGTGGATCCATCTGATGTGCGAAAACAAATAGGAACTTTTTCACTTGTTAAACATGAAAAACATTTCAAGGAGAAGGTCGAAACATGGAAAGCTGCTTTGAGTCATGTGGCCGATCTTGCCGGATATCATGTAAAGAATAGGTAATTTTTATTTGAAACACACACACACACACACACACACATATATATATATACACACTAGTCATTTAACCAGTGTGATGCATGGGTTAAATTACTGAATGAGTTTGGAAGGAAAAAAAAAGCATTATATTTGAGTTTATATAGTTACTATTAAGACTTTAAAAAGAAAAATAGTTAGCAACGTAGCATAGATGCATGGAATGCTTGTGAGGAGATGGGTCGATGGCTATAACTATCCACAACAGGCATTGGAATCATTTAAAAAAAATGTAATCATAAATAGGTAATAAATAGCACTGTATAGCTAAAAAAAATAAATAAAAGGACATAAGAAAATGACTTAATATTTTAAATATATATTCATAGTTAATTAGAATTTTTTTATAGAAAGTAATTAATTGATATCAAGAACATAATAAATTTAGGCCTAAAAAACTAACTGCATAAATAAAATTTTAAATTATCATTTTTTTAAAAATATTTTGTGATTAATATTGAATTAGCAATGTACAAAAATCTATACAGTATACACATCTAAGTATTACTTTAGTCTTTGTAGTATATTATATGCCCATACCAATTTAAAAGGAAACTGTGTAGATCTAACTGATAGAGTCACGTAACACAAATATTCTAATAACACTATTGGGAGGTAGTTGGAAACCAAAGCCCAAGTGAAAGATGAAATAAATAAATGAAACAAATTTAGTAAATTTTTTTTTTTGGGTATAAAATAATAAAAGTAAGGATGGAATGGTATTTTATGTGTACCTTCCAAGAAGTTTCCTTTCTGCTTAAATGCCCGTTTGTTTCAACTTTTTCAGCCCAAAAGTCACATTTTGAAATAAGCCAGCCCTTTAAGTGCATTTGGTTAGTATAAAACGCAACTTTTTCCAAAAAGTTGCATTTTATACTTGTGAAGAGAACGCACAATTCCATTTTGGAGTCTCAGAATTTCATTTTTGCCAAAAGTCTATGCACGTTTTGATATATCCGTTGGGTGAGTTGGGCAATTACCAAATTAACCCAAAGAATAAAGGATGCTCATGTCTTCGTCTACGCACAGTTCCTCATTCCTCTCAATAACAAATTTCCAAATCCAAACACAAAAAAATCTATAACAAATTCCCAAATCAGCTAAGGAAAAAAAAAAATCAATCCCTTGCAAATTAGGATTCCTCAAAATGCAAAACAAAAAAAAAAACATCAAAATATTCCTCTCAATAACAAATTTCCAAATCCAAATACTAAAAAATCTATAATAAATTCCCAAATCAGCTAAGGAAAAAAAAATCAATCCCTTGCAAATTAGAATTCCTCAAAATGCAAAACAAAAAAAAAAAAAATCAGAATATAGCAAAATCTTTCAAATGGAGTTTGTACCCATTTGCGTTTGCTTTGCTTTGATCCAATCTTCCCGATCTGCTCTGCTTTGCTCTGAATCATCCCGTTTGTAAGTGGTTGAATTTAGAGAAAAAGAAAAGAATCAAGAAGATCAGGGTGAAGAATTGCATGGGTGTTGCAGACGAAGTGCTGAGAGAAAAAAAAAATGAAGAGAGGAAGAAGGAAAGCTGGAACGTTCTAGAGTTTGGAGGAAGTGGTAGGGATAAAAAATGGAAAGAAGTAAAAAAAGAAAAGTGTAAGGGTACATGTGTGGAGGAGAAAAAAAGAGGGGGAAAAAAGAAGGAAAAAAAAGAAGAAAGAAATGCGGTAGTGTGTGGAGGATAAAAAAATAGGGAAAAAAGAAGAAGAATGAGGAAATGGTATCACAATATTTTCACAATAAATTTTAAGTGGTAGGTTATTATTAGCTAATAATAGTGAGAAAAAAATAATTTTTTTAGAAAGAGAAAAAAATAATTTTAATAGTACGTTCAAATTAAAATCAGTATCAATTTTTATCACAATATTTTCACAATACTTTTACAATAAAATCAGTATAAATTATCACAATACTTTCACAATAACTCTAAAGTGATAGGTTATTATTGGGAAATTATTGTGTACTCTCGAAGTACCATAAATGCATACTCCCTCCTCTCACATAAATGGTGGATCTCTTTATTAAATTCATGGTGGGACCCACCATTTATGTGAGAGGAGGGAGTACAATTTATGGTACTCCGGGAGTACCTAATAATTTTCCATTATTATTAGCTAATATTGGTGAGAAAAAAATAATTTCACAATATTGATTTAAGTATGAAATAAACTTCCTTATATATACATTGTCCTTTTTGATAATTTATCTCTCAAACTGCCACTTTTATAAGCACTCAGCTTTTTCAAAAAAACATTTTTTAACAGTTTTTACCAAACACTTAGTTTTTTGAAAAAACACTTTTTCATTATGCACTTTTTGAAAATTCAACTTTTTCAAAAAGCTCAACTTCAAAAAGTTGAACCAAACTCAACAACTTAGAAGTAGCAAAACTCAACTCCCTCACGTGACTATCATCTCCTCTTCTACAACGCCACTTTTTCTTTATCTTTTTATTTCTTTCCCTTTCTTAATTCTCTTCATTCTTATCTTTTCTATGACATTCCCTCGTCTCCTTTTTTTTTTTTAATCTCTTTTTCTCTCATAGTGCTTCTGTAACTCTCTCCTATGTTTTTAATTTTTAATTTTATTTATGTTTCTTTTCCCCCACAATAAGATCATCCATTGCTTTCATTCTCATCTTCTTCTTCCTCTTCTTCTGTCAAATGCTGTAAAAGTTGAAAAATGGGAAACTGTTGGGTTTGGTGGAGTTTGGACCTGTAAAGTTGAGAAGTAGAGAGACACATCAGATCATGAAATTAAGCTTTTATTATTTTGTCCTTTCTATTTTTTTTTCTTCTATGTTTTTTGTGTCTTTGTTTTACAATTTTGTGGTACTTGTATCCAGTGAAACAATACAATTTTTTAAAGAGAAGTCAACTTCTGTTAGTGTTAGACAATTTTGAGGTTAATAAATATAAATAATGTGGTGTACCATCATCGCTGCCGACGGTAATTGTTCCATTTTCTTCAAAAATGATTCAAGAGTACTCCTTGAAAAACAACATAATTAATTGCCAAAATATAAAAGAAATAGTAGAAAAACAAAGGTAGATCAAAATGAAGTGATAAATAAGGACAAAAATGGCAGACCACGAAAATGCACTTCCAGTTTACTTAGTGGTAATGACTCGGAAGCGCCAGTGATTTTCATGAACATGTTGATCACTTGCTGTATTGGCGTTGAGATTGTCAACGATTTTTTTTAAAGACACAGGTGTGCAGTTGGAAAAGAAAAAGTGCTTGCAAATTGCAGTTTTTTTGCTGTCCGGTTATATTTATATGTATCGAGGGAAAACAATAGTATGATACAGTGTAATGATTTGTTTCTTTTGGTTGTGGTTAGTTATTTAAAATTCCAAAAGATACAATTGTTCAGTGTCTTATTTTGCAAAATGAAAAGACACAATTATTTGGTTTTTAAATGTAGTTGTGTGGCATAAATTTATGTAGCCACATAGCGCAATGAGATAAGGTCAACAAAAGGTCAAATGTTTTGGCTGTTACTTATTATATAGATATAGATATTCAGCTAATCCACTTTTATATATCTAACTTCATTTAAACCTTTAATTGACATATCTTTTTTTATTTATTATTTTTTGAAATAAATAAACCTTCATCAGATCTCATTTAATTTTTGTCATAGCCTATCTATTTACATATTTTTATTTAGTCAGCAGATTCGAACACCTAATATCTACCATATATATTTTTTTTTAAGATTAATAAATTCGTAATCTACACCCAAAAGACCAAAACCCACGTTATTGTTTAAGAATATTGGTGTTGATAAGGTTTTAATTTTTAGTTGTGGAATGCTGTTTGATGGATGTACAAAATGAGAGAGAAATAATTAAAAAAATTTTAAATTTTAAAAAAATAAAAAATATATTATTATGTGAATGTTTTTGAAAAATGGTCAAAAAAGAAATAAAATTTTATATTAAAATGAACGAAATTTTTGCATGAGATATGTTTATTGAGTAATGTTACAGTTATAAACTATTTTATAATATTTCTACAAAATATTAATGTGATCAATTTCTTATTGGTATTCATCTCTTTTTTTTGGAGGAACTCTTATTGGTATTCATCTAGACATACTATTAATATCATTTTTTTTCTTTTATCAATAATTACTCATTACATTAGCAATTTGTAAGTGTCTCTAACATTATTCATATTTATTTGATTTTTATGTCTAAGATAGATATTGAGTGAATTAAACGATTGCTAGACTTTGTAACCAAGGTCCACACTCCACATGCAAGTGACCCTTGTCACTATCATGAACCTGCCAATACAATTACTTGGAAAAGCGTAATGAAAAGTGTCTCAGATAGTCATCAATTTTTTTTTTCTACATGGCCACATTCAACGTTCCTTTGTGACGTGCTTGACGGATTGACAAGTCTTGCAAGTCACACATGGCCACATTCATTATTCAATCCATTGTATTCCTATGAAGAAATTTCTAACATAGTTGGGAAAAAAAAAATCAATGCTCAAGTTGTATATTAGCAATTTTTGTTTTTGCTAAGTGGTACAATTGGTTTTTTTTTGGTTGTGAATACAGACTAAGTTTGATTTCACTGCTTAGGTGCCCAGCGAAAGCAATTCCATCAATGAAGCTAAAATACAAAAAGTGAAAACATTTACAAAAATTGACCTATATGCAAGTTTGATGAAGTTTGTTCCATCAATCTTTGCATAATTGTATAAAAAGTATAAGTGTGTTATAGTAATAGTGTATACCTCATCTTTCTATCATATGATTTATATTATTCAATTGTTATCCTATATTTTTTTTTTTTTAACTCATACATCAATGTAGCACACTAACCATTAGAAAAAATAATAAAATATAAATAACGAATAAATATTTTATTGAAATATACTGTAGAATAAATAATTTAATGTGGAATTTTTGAAAAAATTTCCGTGTAAAAAAAAAAAGATTCTCAATATAAAATATACCAAAAATTTTACACGAGTGAGGAGATAGAAATATAGATTCTTATTGTAAATGCTAACGTGTGAGTGGTGAGCTTGGCGAATTGGTTTGATGAGATAGAAAATTGGTTTGCGAAGGAAGGGTGTTAACGTCTTTTCATAATGAGGGCTTTAATTACATATTTGCCCTTAAAGACTTGAATAATGAGTAGATTTGGTTTAAATCCAACACTCTCGTACTGTGGTTGGTGGCAATTGGTTCGGTTCCCATGCAAAGAACAAACAAGAGTCCCATATGATTGATGTACTCTCTCTACTTTGTAGATGTGACAACTGATTGAATTTTGCATGAAAATGATTTGTTCTTTTATCTTTCAGTTTATCTCGTCCTTTTTTATTTCCTTCTTTTTCCATGTAAGTAAGTATTCCTCTCAGACAAGGTTACATGGATGAAGGAGCCCTAATCAATTTTCATAGACTAGACTAGAGAGCCTTTAATTTTCAAGCATTTTGACTGCACAAGCAGAACAACTGAGCATCCATGTGAACCATAGACAATAGCAACTTTTATTGAAGTTAATTTCCCATAAGATTAGTGCTTAAGAATTTGGATGATGTTAATACCATACTAGTTTGGCATGCACGTACTGGTTTAAACTATAATGTTTATCCTATGCTCAGAGTTCAATTTTCTTCAAAAGACTTTTCACCAGTTTATATAGTGAAGGTTAATCAAAAGCCTCACCACGTTTAGCAAGGTTTCTTTATTGTCTTTTATTCAAACATCTAACATTTTCATTGCTTGCCACGCATTCGAGCTGATGTGACCTGGTCACATGCATTAGTGACCCAACTTTGAAAACCAATCTGACTCTCCTCAGTATGAACAAGCTGTATATCTTGTTTCAATTCTCTTATCTAACAATATTTTCTTTCTCACTTCGTGAATTTGATTTGCTTTTAAGTTTTGATACGATCATTTGGTTTGGTATCCGACAATACTAAATTATTGTACTTTCAACGAATAACTCTTGGCGTACCACACAAAATCATTAGCATCCAACAATACATCTTGAACTGTGTATCAATGCACAGGGACGGAGTCAGGGTACAAACCTAAAAGGGGGACAATGCTTAACGTAAAGCTCATAAAATTTCATCACATTTATTCGCATCGTAATCTTATATCTGTAGATGCAATTTGAGATTTGCAATAAACTAATACTAATTTTGGTGATTTTTCAAATTTTAATTTTAAGATGTTTATAAATGATGACATCAACATTAGAGGTTAGCAATAAGAAATCATCAATATTAGCTTATGAATAATGCTAGGGATACATCCAACTACCCTTTTTTTTTCTTTTTTTGAGAAACAAACACACACACAAGGGAGAGAGAAAGGGGTGCCAACTACATAGTTGAATCCACAACATGCCTCACAAAAATTAGGTTAGTTCTAAACAAAAAGCCGAATAAACATATCTTACAAACCACAACAAACTTTTTTTAGAGATAGTTTTCAACCTCTGATGTTTAATAAATTTCACCATGGTCAAACAAAGTACAGACCATCAATTTTAATTTTTCTCTTTTCCCATTAGCCCACCTGCCCATTAAGTTCTCTAACGACAGCCACACCTCTGATTTCTAAAACATTAAAACAAAAATCATAAAAACAAAAATCCAACTTTATTTTGTATTTTTAATCTTTCTTGTTTCACCTGTTCCATTTTTCTCATTGTACCCGCAAGTCTATGACCAACATATTATTTAAATATTTTTTAGGCAAAAAACTCATTTTCGTCTCTACATTTTCACGAAATTTCCATTTTGGTCCCTATCTTTTTTTTTTCCACCTTTTTTAGTCCTTATCTTGAAAAACGCATCTCGTTTTAGTCCTTTCCATTAGTGCCCTAACGGCCCCGTCCTATGTGGCAGATGGAACTATAAAAATAATAATAAAAAATTTTATTTTGGCATTAAAAAATGCCACATCAGCATTTAAATTAAAAAAATTAATTTATTAATTTTAATTAAATAAAAAAATAAAAATAGAATTAAAAATAAAAAAATCATATAATTTGAGATCTAAGTGTGTTTTGAACAAGAACAACAAGAACACAAACCTAGATCTAAGAACACAAACCCAGAAATTAAAATCCAAAAATTAAAAATTTCAAAACCACCATTTTCTCAAACCCAGCAAAATCATCAAATCCTAAATACCCAAAGTACCAAGTAAATCCAAAAATACAACTCAACAAATCTAAACAAAAAAAATCTCAGAAAAACCCATCAACCACAACATCTGAAGCAAGCCACGAACCCAGGGACAATCACAGTGACCAAACCCAGGTTTCTTTGGATACCTCCATGGAAAGCTTTGGCTCACACATCATTAGAAGCAAGCAATCTAGTAACACTAAGCTTTCTCTTTCTCTCTCAGGCTTTCGTTGTTGACTTTCTCGGAACTTTGACTCTTCCATACCCGAATCCTTCTCGTGGGTATTCGGGTCGTCTTCTTCTTCTTCGGGTTCGAATCTTTCATGGGTCACTGTCTCTTCGTCTTCCCCAGGCATCCCAGACAGTGACTCTTCTTCATCTTCATCCTCAGCTAAAGTCTCAACCTTTGCTTCTTCTAGTGCTTGTGCTTCTGATTCTTGCTCGGAATGTTTGGGTTTGTGATTTATTGGTGGGTTTGGTCGCTGTAATTGTTCCTAGGTTCATGGCTTGCTTCAGACGTGGTGGTTGATGGGTTTTTCTGAGTTTGAGATTTTTTTTTTGTCTGGATTTGTTGTATTTTTGGATTGATTTGGTACTTTGGGGCTTTAGGATTTGATGATTTTGCTGAGTTGAGAAAATGGTGATTTTGAAAATTTTAATTTCTGGATTTTAATTTTTGGGTTTGTATTTTTAGATCTGGGATTATGTTCTTGTTGTTCTCGTTCAAGACACACTTAGATACCAATTCATGTGATTTTTTATTTTTAATTCTGTTTTTAATTTTTTTATTTAATTAAAATTAATAGATTAATTTTTTTAATTTAAATGCTGATGTGGCATTTTTAATGTCAAAATAAAATTTATTATTATTATTTTAATAGTTCTGTCTACCACGTAGGACGGGGCCGTTAGGGCACTAATGGAAATGACTAAAACGAGACGCATTTTTCAGGATAAGAATTAAAAGTAGCGGAAAAAAAAATAGAGATCAATGTGGGAATCGCGTGAAAATGGAAGGACGAAAATGAGTTTTTCGCCTATTTTTTATTGTAACATAATCTTCTCTCTCTCTCTCTCTTGAAATCTCAGTGAATTTTATCTCTATCCTTTGCTGACATTTTCTATTGATACTTATCTCTTCTCTATAAAAATCGGAGCTTTTCTCCCTCTCCCTCGCTCTTTGTTCTTGCTAATGCCACATATTGATGGGGCAGAAAAGTTGATGTGAAACTTGTCACATATTGGGTCCTAATACAATCAACCATCACATGCTATCATGAGTACCATGTGGAGTCCATCTAAATTCCAAAGTGCCATTTCCTAGTTTGGGAAACAATAATTTAATAGGTAAAAATAATATCCGTTATAGGAAATTTGCATTTTGAGACCCATTATGTCACCTTGCACTACATATCATAGATGATAGAAAAGTTGCATAGTCACTATTTCATGGATTAAAAAGAGTCGCCTGAGACTTTGACGCTTTGACGGGACAATTGATCTTTTTTTTTTTTTTTTTTGAGAAAGAAAACTTTTCACACCTAGTAATTACCTACACCTATGACCTCACCTACCCATCTTATTTGGCTGACGCAAGCTAACAAAAGAAGCAAAGTGACATATTGGGTCCTAATACAATCAACCATCACATGCTATCATGAGTACCATGTGGAGTCCATCTAAATTCCAAAGTGCCATTTCCTAGTTTGGGAAACAATAATTTAATAGGTAAAAATAATATCCGTTATAGGAAATTTGCATTTTGAGACCCATTATGTCACCTTGCACTACATATCATAGATGATAGAAAAGTTGCATAGTCACTATTTCATGGATTAAAAAGAGTCGCCTGAGACTTTGACGCTTTGACGGGACAATTGATCTTTTTTTTTTTTTTTTTTGAGAAAGAAAACTTTTCACACCTAGTAATTACCTACACCTATGACCTCACCTACCCATCTTATTTGGCTGACGCAAGCTAACAAAAGAAGCAAAGTGACATAACAAAAGCGCATTTTGTTATTTGGCTGACGCAAGCTAATAAAAGCGCATTTTGTGCTTCACATGTCTCTTTTTTATTTTTTCATGAGATATAAACAGTAAATTTAGGTATGTAAACAGTAAAATGCGCGCAAACAAGTGTATAGAATAGTTTGAGTAATGTTGTTTAAGTGTTTTTGAGACATTAACACTTTGATGGGACAATTGATCTTTTCTTTTTTCTTTTTTCTTTTGAGAAAGAAAACTTTTCACACCTACCTAGTAATTACTTACACCTATGACCTGACCTACCCATCTTATTTGGCTGACGCAAGCCAACAAAAGAAGCAAAGTGACATAAAGTGAGCATTTGGGAAGGGCATTTTGTGCTTCACATGTCTCTCTCTTTTTCTTTTTCTTTTCTTTTTTTTTTTTTGTGTTTATAGGACATGAACAGTAAATTTAGGCATGTGAACAGTAGAATGCGCGTGAACAAGTGTATAGAGGAGTTTGAGTAATGTTGTTTGAGTATTTTTGATATACGTGTAGGTGAAAAAGTATATAAAAATGTGTGTAATGTTGTTTAAAATGTGAAAATGTGTGTTAGAACACACCTACCAAACAAGGCCTTTGTAACACAATCCATACAAGGAAACTCTGCGTCTGAGTTGTGGATTTCAATTGTCATTCAAATTTGTTTTTTAGTAGGGCTTCCACGTATGCATTTGTGTGAGGAGAATTTGTGAGTTGGATAGTAACGGAATGGTGCTTTAAAGACTTAAATGTCTCGCGTTAATTGGTTTAGGGATTAAAAGTGGTAAAAATAAAATGTAGGGACTAAAATGGAAAGAAAATCAAAATTTAGGGATTAAAAATGCATTTACGCCTAATTATTTATTATGTGTTATAATAATTAGGGAATCAATTTTAGTTATATAAAATGCCACAAATCAACCACAAATTTTTTTTCCCTCCATTTTGGCAATGCCATCGTTACAAATCAATTGCCACAATTTTTTTTTTTAAATTCCTCCCCAAGATTTCGGCAACTTGGTTGCCACAATTCTTCTTTTTTTTTTCTTCCCTCCCATTTTCAGCAACTTAGTTGCCACAATTCATATTTTCTCTCTCCTCCCTTCCCTACAATTTTGGCAACTTGGTTGCCACAATTGGTTTCCCTTTGGGCACTCCACATAGCACTAACACTTCGGGCACTTCACACCCACTTGGGCAGCAAGAATTTCGGTAATCTCATTACCGAAATTCAATTTTTTCTCCCTCCTCCATCACATCACTTATCTTTACTCTCTCTCATACTTTTTCTTGCAATTTCAGCAACATCGTTGCCGAAATTCACTCTCTTTCCTCATTTTTCCAAATAACTTTGAACAGTACCTATATCACCAATAAACTCAATTTTTTGCAATATTCAGCTAAAAGACTCGTGAATCTGTGTGAGGTCCACCACAATACAATATTACGAAGGGGGTGTGAAATTTTCAATTACTCTCTAAAATTAACACTATGTTTAAAGAAAGGGAAAAAAAATTAAGGGAATAGATTTGAAAAAAAAAAAAACCCCCAAGGAAAAAATAATGCTAAAAAATTATTTTATTTTTTATTTTTTGTAAATTATAAATGAATAATTCATTAGGAAGAATTAAAAGTAATTTTACAAAAATATTCATAACTTTTTTATACTTTTACAAGGGTACAAGATTAATCTTGTATAAAAAGTTAATCATTTCTCTTTTTTCTTTCAAATCGGACAAAAACAAAATTTGGAAAAATGTGTGGAATCCCCAGCTTCTATCAATTTTCCCATTTTCTACTTCCTCTCATCCAGTGCAACTAAACATAATATAAAAGGTTTTAACGAATATTTTGTAAGAACTTCCTCAACTGTCCATGCTTCCTCACTACTTTCATCTCACTTTCCCTTTTCCTTCTCCCAAACCCACAGCACACTTCAATAACTGAAGCAGAGCTCCAATTCCGCCGATTAGCACCTTCAGCCTGAGATATACACAACTTCGTTCACTGATTTTTGTTTCCGGTGAGACCCAAAATCAGCCCCTCCATTTGTTGGGTTTTATTTTGATATTTTTTGTTTTTTCCATGTTCCTCCATTTTTTGTGTTGTGTTTACTGAGACATTGGCTCACTTGGCTGTGAATGCTTGTTTATTTATGCCTCTTTTTTTACTCTCTACTCAAGTATAGCTTTAATGCTTCTTTTTTTGTTTTTATTTTTTTTATTTTAGAAGTTTCTCTGTCTTGTTCCTTTGTTATAGCCATGGTTTTATGAACAATGTCTACTTTGCTCTGCTGTTGGCTTGGGAAAAAAAAATTATCTGTACCTAGACCATCTTTGCCCTACATACCCAACACTTGCCCCTGAGTTCTGAACAGTGTGACTTTATTTGTGGTTTCTCTTTCTCATAAGGAACAAAAAAAAGGGGTAATGTTTGACTCATCTGATGAAGGGAAAGATTCAAACCATTGCATCAAATAGTTTTTCTTCTTTCATAATTTATTTTCTTTTCAATTTTTCTTCAGTTCTAATTGATTTTTTTTTCCATGCAGATCTATTCCTTGATTCAATGGCTTCAAGTTCATCATCTTTCCCAAGTTCTTCTATTTCTTCTACCAGCAAATGGACGTATGATGTTTTCCTGAGTTTCAGTGGTGAGGACACTCGCAATACTGCTACGGACTTTATATATTATGCATTAGTAGAGAAGGGCATTAACACTTTTAAGGACAATCAAAAACTTGAGAAAGGAAAAACTATTAAACCAAAACTCCTCAGAGCTATCAAAGAATCCAAATTTGCCATAGTCATTCTCTCAGAAAATTATGCATTTTCCACTTGGTGCTTAGATGAACTTGTAGAGATCATTGACTGCGAGACAAAAAAGGAAATAACAGTTTTCCCTATTTTTTACAATGTGGATCCATCTGATGTGCGAAAACAAATAGGAACTTTTTCACTTGTTAAACATGAAAAACATTTCAAGGAGAAGGTGGAAACATGGAAAGCTGCTTTGAGTCATGTGGCCGATCTTGCCGGATATCATGTAAAGAATAGGTAATTTTTATTTGAAACACACATACGCACACACACACACACACATATATATATATACACACGTCATTTAACCAGTGTGATGCATGGGTTAAATTACTGAATGAGTTTGGAAGGAAAAAAAAAGCATTATATTTGAGTTTATATAGTTACTATTAAGACTTTAAAAAGAAAAATAGTTAGCAACGTAGCATAGATGGATGGAATGCTTGTGAGGAGATGGGTTGATGGCTATAACTATCCACAACAGGCATTGGAATCATTTTAAAAAAAAATGTAATCATAAATAGGTAATAAATAACACTGTATAACTAAAAAAAAAAGGACATAAGAAAATGACTTAATATTTTCAATATATATTCATAGTTAATTAGAATTTTTTTCATAGAAAGCAATTAATTGATATCAAGAACATAATAAATTTAGGCCTAAAAGACTAACTGCATTAATAAAATTTTAAATTATCATTTTTTAAAAAATATTTTGTGATTAATATTGAATTAGCAATGTACAAAAATCTATACAGTATACACGTCTAAGTATTACTTTAGTCTTTGTAGTATATTATATGCCCATACCAATTTTAAAGGAAACTGTGTAAATCTAACTGATAGAGTCACGTAACACAAATATTCTAATAACACTATTGGGAGATAGTTGGAAACCAAAGCCCAAGTGAAAGATGAAATAAATAAATGAAACAAATTTAGTAAAAAAAATTTTTGGGTATAAAATAATAAAAGTAAGGATGGAATGGTATTTTATGTGTACCTTCCAAGAAGTTGCCTTTCTGCTTAAATGCCCATTTGTTTCAACTTTTTTAGCCCAAAAGTCACATTTTGAAAAAAGCCAACCCTTTAAGTGCATTTGGTTAGTATAAATCGCAACTTTTTCCAAAAAGTTGCATTTTATACTTGTGAAGAGAACGCACAATTCCATTTTGGAGTCTCAGAGGTCCATTTTTGCCAAAAGTCTATGTGCGTTTTGATATATCCGTTGGGTGAGTTGGGCAATTACCAAATTAACCCAAAGAATAAAGGATGCTCATGTCTTCGTCTACGCACAGTTCCTCATTCCTCTCAATAACAAATTTCCAAATCCAAACACAAAAAAATCTATAACAAATTCCCAAATCAGCTAAGGGAAAAAAAAAAGTCAATCCCTTGCAAATTAGGATTCCTCAAAATGCAAAACAAAAAAAAAAAAACATCAAAATATTCCTCTCAATAACAAATTTCCAAATCCAAATACAAAAAAATCTATAATAAATTCCCAAATCAGCTAAGGAAAAAAAAAAAAAAATCAATCCCTTGCAAATTAGAATTCCTCAAAATGCAAAACAAAAAAAAAAATCAGAATATAGCAAAATCTTTCAAATGGAGTTTGTACCCATTTGCGTTTGCTTTGCTTTGATCCAATCTTCCCGATCTGCTCTGCTTTGCTCTGAATCATCCCGTTTGTAAGTGGTTGAATTTAGAGAAAAAGAAAAGAATCAAGAAGATTAGGGTGAAGAATTGCATGGGTGTTGCAGACGAAGTGCTGAGAGAAAAAAAAAAATGAAGAGAGGAAGAAGGAAAGCTGGAACGTTCTAGAGTTTGGAGGAAGTGGTAGGGATAAAAAATGGAAAGAAGTAAAAAAAGAAAAGTGTAAGGGTACATGTGTGGAGGAGAAAAAAAGAGGGGGAAAAAAGAAGGAAAAAGAAGAAGAAAGAAATGCGGTAGTGTGTGGAGGATAAAAAAATAGGGAAAAAAGAAGAAGAATGAGGAAATGGTATCACAATATTTTCACAATAAATTTTAAGTGGTAGGTTATTATTAGCTAATAATAGTGAGAAAAAAATAATTTTTTTAGAAAGAGAAAAAAATAATTTTAATAGTACGTTCAAATTAAAATCAGTATCAATTTTTATCACAATATTTTCACAAGACTTTTACAATAAATCTTAAGTGGTAAGTTATCATTAGCTAATATTGGCGAGGAAAAAATAATTTTTTTAGAAAGAGAAAAAAATAATTTTAATAGTACGTTCAAATTAAAATCAGTATAAATTATCACAATACTTTCACAATAAATCTTACGTGATAGGTTATTATTGAGAAATTATTGTGTACTCTCGGAGTATCATAAATGCGTACTCTCTCCTCTCACATGAATGGTGGATCCCACTAATTAAATTCATAGTGGGACCCACCATTTATGTGAGAGGAGGGAGTACGCATTTATGGAACTCCAGGAGTACCTAGTAATTTTCCATTATTATTAGCTAATATTGGTGAGAAAAAAATAATTTCACAATATTGATTTAAGTATGAAATAAACTTCCTTATATATACATTGTCCTTTTTGGTAATTTACCCCTCAAACTACCACTTTTATAAGTGCTAGCTATGCACTCAGCTTTTTCAAAAAAACATTTTTTAACAGTTTTTACCAAACACTTAGTTTTTTGAAAAAACACTTTTTCATTATGCACTTTTTGAAAATTCAACTTTTTCAAAAAGCTCAACTTCAAAAAGTTGAACCAAACTCAACAACTTAGAAGTAGCAAAACTCAACTCCCTCACGTGACTATCATCTCCTCTTCTACAACGCCACTTTTTCGTTATCTTTTTAATTCTTTCCCTTTCTTAATTCTCTTCATTCTTATCTTTTCTATGACATTCCCTCGTCTCCTTTTTTTTTTTTTTTTAATCTCTTTTTCTCTCATAGTGCTTCTGTAACTCTCTCCTATGTTTTTAATTTTTAATTTTATTTATGTTTCTTTTCCCCCACAATAAGATCATCCATTGCTTTCATTCTCATCTTCTTCTTCCTCTTCTTCTGTCAAATGCTGTAAAAGTTGAAAAATGGGAAACTATTGGGTTTGGTGGAGTCTGGACTTGTAAAGTTGAGAAGGAGAGAGACACATCAGATCATGAAATTAAGATTTTATTATTTTGGCCTTTCTATTTTTTTTTTCTTCTATGTTTTTTGTGTCTTTGTTTTACAATTGCATGGTACTTGTATCCAGTGAAACAATACAATTTTTTAAAGAGAAGTCAACTTCTGTTAGTGTTAGACAATTTTGAGGTTAATAAATATAAATAATGTGGTGTACCATCATCGCTGCCGACGGTAATTGTTCCATTTTCTTCAACAATGATTCAAGAGTACTCCTTGAAAAACAACATAATTAGTTGCCAAAATATAAAAGAAATAGTAGAAAAACAAAGGTAGATCAGAATGAAGTGATAAATAAGGACAAAAATGGCAGACCACGAAAATGCACCTCCAGTTTAGTTAGTGGTAATGACTCGGAAGCGCCAGTGATTTTCATGAACATGTTGATCACTTGCTGTATTGGCGTTGAGATTGTCAATGATTTTTTTTTAAAGACACAGGTGTGCAGTTGGAAAAGAAAAAGTGCTTGCAAATTGCAGTTTTTTTGCAGTCCGGTTATATTTATATGTACCGAGGGAAAATAATAGTATGATACAGTGTAATGATTTGTTTCTTTTGGTTGTGGTTAGTTATTTAAAATTCCAAAAGATACAATTGTTCAGTGTCTTATTTTGCAAAACGAAAAGACACAATTGTTTGGTTTTTTAAAGGCATAAATTTATGTAGCCACATGGCGCAATGAGATAAGGTCAACAAAAGGTCAAATGTTTCGACTACTACTTATCATATAGATATAGATATTCAGCTAATCCACTTTTATATATCTAACTTCATTTAAACCTTTAATTGACATATCTTTTTTTATTTATTATTTTTTGAAATAAATAAACCTTCATCAGATCTCATTTAATTTTTGTCATAGCCTATCTATTTAAATATTTTTATTTAGTCAGCAGATTCGAACACTTAATATCTACCATATTTTTCATGGGACCTATTAATTGGTCATCATATCTTGTTCTCTCTTCATTGCAGTCCTCTCTCTACAGCTATCAAAAGCATTGCGGGACTAATATCACGAAAATTGTGTCGTGAATTCTCAGAAGTTACTGAGGGCTTGATTGGAATAGAGTCTTCATTGTTGGAATTGGAGTCATATTTAGCTTTTTGGTTAAAGAATGAAGTTCGCTTTATAGGGATTTGGGCGATGGGGGGAATGGGGAAGACAACCCTCGCCGAAGTTGCCTATAAGATGTATTCTAAAGAATTTGAAGTTAGTTGTTTTATTGATAATGTTAGGGAAAAATCTGAAAAAAAAGGTTACCTATCATTGTAGAAAAATCTTATTTCTCAAATATTAAATGACACAAATTTGAATATAAAAAATAATTGTGAAGGAGAACACATGATCAAGAATATGTTACATGGTAAAAGGATTCTTCTTGTTCTTGATGATGTAAATGATTTAAACCAATTACAAAAGTTAGCTAGGAAGCGTGATTGGTTTGGTCGGGGTAGTAGAATTATCATAACAACAAGAGATAAGCACTTGTTAGAGACACATTTAATAGATCAAATGTATGAAGTTAAAGCATTGAAAAATGAAGATGCTCTTCATCTTTTTTGTTCAAAAGCTTTTAAAAACAAACTTGTCCCAGATGAATATTTAAAACTGTCCAAAGGTTTTTTGAATTATGTTGCCGGTCATCCTTTAGCTCTTATAGTTTTGGGTTCATTTTTGTATAAAAGAAGTGCTGTTGAATGGGAAAATGAGTTTGAGAAGCTCAAAGAACAACCCAAGCTAGATGTTATCCGAGTACTAAAAATAAGTTATGATGGACTTGAAAGGCAAGATCAAGAAATATTCAAAGATACTGCATGCTTCCTTAATCACGAGAAGGAAGATTATGTAGTACAAATACTAAAAAATCATCTTGGCCGCTATCTTGGATTATCCAATCTCATTGACAAATCTCTCTTGAAAATTTCTAAAAATAATGAATTGTGGATGCATGATTTAGTAGAAAATATGGGTAGGGACATAGTTCGTCAAGAGTCCCTTGAGCCTGGGGAGCGCAGTAGACTGTGGCTTTATAAGGATATTGATCATGTGTTGAAAAACAATACGGTAAGAGGTTATTTACTTGAGCTCATACCATATCTTCTTATTTAGCAAGTTGAAATATGAATAATTATGCTAATAATATATTTTGCATTTCACAAATTCCTTTTTTATTATCAGGGAACAAAAAACGTTAAAGCCATGGATATAAAGGGAGCCAAGGATACAAGTATTTATCATGAAGAAAAAGACGCATGTTGGAGGCCACAAGGGTTAGCTCCATTGGTGACACTTCAGGGGTGGGTCCTAAACGCTCTATCTTGGCAAGGGTTAGCTCTATTGGTTACTCTTTGGGGATGGGTACAAAGGACCTTATCTTGGGAAGGTTTCACATCATCAAAAAAACCAGAAGGGCTACTTAGGGACCCTAACACCTTTTTGAAGATGTATAATCTTAAATTTCTGAGAATTCATAGTGTTTCGTTGCAACTTGACACTTCACATTTACCTAATGGTTTAAGCTATTTGGAATGCAATGATTATCCTTTAAAATCATTGCATTCTTTGCCAGCTGGGCTTGGAGAACTTCGTTTGCTGCGTAGCAAACTTAAACTACTTTGGGTAGGAATGAAGGTAAGATTGTTAATAAGTATCTTCATACAAATTTGCTTTTAAATTTCAATAAATAGACACTATAAAGTTAATTATTCTAAATTTTTTCTTTTCTTTTATTAGATTTTTGAAAATTTAAAGTCCATCAATATGGATGGCTCCTTGGAGCTAATTATCAGCCCTGACTTCAATGGAGTACCAAATCTTGAGGAGTTAATTCTTGCCCGATGTTCAAATTTACGCAGGCTTCATCCATCCATTGGCAAACTGAAAAAGCTTAAACTTCTTGATCTAAAAGGGTACCTAGAACTAACTAGTCTTCCAGAGAAGTTTGAAATGGAATCTCTTGTGACTCTTAATCTTACTCATTGTTTAAAAGTCAAGAAAATTTCTGACACCATTTGTAGCTTGACATCGCTTAACAATCTTTATCTTTCTGGATGCTCAAAATTTGACAAATTGCCAGAGGACTTGGGGAATATCGTAAGTCTAAAGAAGCTTCATTTGAGTGGAACAACTATAAAAGAGCTGCCTTCATCAATTGAATGCTTGATTGGCCTTACTTCATTGCATCTAAGAGATTGCAAAAAAATTGACAAATTGCCAAAGGACTTGGGGAATGTTGTAAGTCTAGAGATGCTTGATTTGAGTGGAACAGCTATAACGGAGCTACCTTTGTCAATCGAATTTTTGATTGGCCTTGGTAGATTGCATCTAGATGGATGCCCAAAATTTGTCAACTTGCCAAAGAACTTAGGGAATCTCAAACATCTGAATTGGCTTTGTTTGCAAGGAACAGCAATAGCAGTTTTGACATCATCTATTGAATGTATGGCTGCCCTTAAGTAATTAAAACTAGAAGATCGCAAAAATCTTGTGTTTCTTCCAAGCACCATTTGTAATTTGAAGAAGGTAGAGTGTCTTGATCTTATTGGATGCTCAAAAATTGCCAACTTGCCGGAGAACCTGGGGAATATGGAAAGCCTAAAGTGGCTTTTTTTGGGTGAAACTGCTATAAAAGAGTTACCTTCCTCCACCATTCACCTTGAAAAGGTCTGGAGAGTATCTTTCAAAGGATGTCATTTGTCATCATCTTCATTGACTTCTATGCCAAGAAGTTGCGAGATAGATCTCAGTGACTGCTAGCTTTCGGAAATTCCAAGCGGTATTGACTGCATCTCTATGACGGAGTTATATCTAAGGGGAAATGATTTCATTTCCCTTCCTGAAAGCATCTCCCAATTCTCTAGGCTAACACATCTTTACTTGGATGGTTGCAAAGACCTCCAATCAATACCAAATATTCCATCCAAAGTTGAATTTATATGCCTAGAAAATTGTACCTCACTGGGGAGATTGCCAAGATCACCAAATCATTTCCACTGGTCATCTTATAGGAATTTCACTGTCCAGTGTTTCAACTGCTTCGAATTGGCTAACAATATTCAAAACTTAAGTAACACGTTTCAGGTATCTCTCTCTCTCTCTAATCTCTGTGTGTTTTCTAAATATCACCTATCTCTGTCTCTGTCTATGTGTTGGGTTTTATTTATTTAGCCCCAAGATCATGGTTTGTATATTTCAGGGACAAAGTAGTCAACAAGTTCCAAAAGGTTATATTATTCCTGGAAGGGAAATTCCGAAGTGGTTTGAAAAAGCAAACATATCTGATACTTTAGTGGCCTCTCGTTATTATTCATCTGTGGGACCCACTATAATAAAAAAAAGTGAAGATACAATTGCCTGGGTCTGGGTCAGGGTGTGATGAGTGGTGGGGAATTGTTTTGTGCATTGTTTTTAAACCCACTAAGGAGCGTCATCATGATTACCAACTGGACTATCTCTTTGAAGTGGATGAATGCCTAATGACTTATTACGCATTTGGACTTGGAGACCCTACTTTTTTTATTAAAATTACGGCAGAATATGGAGGGGAATGGTCTCGTACATATTATACGTCAGAATATGTTAAAGTGGAATCGCATCATCTTTGGCTGCATAGTCTGTCCAAGGAATGTTTACTTCCAACAGAGATTGATAATAAGCGATTCCATGAAGTTGAGCTTGAAATAGAGACCGGGCGCATGGAGGTGGAGAAAATTGGGCTTCGTGTGGTATAAAAGCAAGACATTGAAGATCCCAATTGAGATGCTTTCTTCAGTTGGTGATGAAATCTAGGGTTTAAAGATCCCAACCAAAACATGCGAAGCCCATGATGAGGATGAGGATGATGCCTTGCTACATCTTTTTCACCAATGTGCTAGTTTTCACTGATGTGTCTACTACTCTTGTCAGCTTTTCATGCTAAAATTAGAGTTAATTATGAGTTTATATTTTCATACAACCTTATGGCTCATGCATTTTTGTTGTAATGCTTGGATGATTAAGGATACCTGATAAACACACGTCTATTTGGTTGTGGATTTGTCAAAGAATTTTGTCTAATAGAAAATTTTATAGTAGTTTCTGTATATAATGAAAAGATACCAGATTCATATACATCCCAGTGAAGTTGGTTTGGGTAGCTACTTTAGTGATTGAGTTTGATGTAATGCACTATTCAAAACCCTTAGAACTTGGCCAATTTGATGGCTTTAATCTTTGTGGACGCTATATTGATGATTTTATAATTTTTTATTTTTGAGAATTCTTTGTATGCAATGGAGTGAGTGCACAATAGCAATACCTGGAGCATTGAGGTGGAGACAGTAGGGTTCCGTTTGTTAAACAAGCAAGACATCAAAGAGACATAGAATGTGAGGAATCCAGTCAAGGAGATTTTTTTTTTTTTTTTCTCTTCTTTTACCTGTGAGTTATCATCTTCTTCCTACCATTATATAATCTAGTTGTTTCCTTCCTTTTTTTTTTTCTTTTTTTTTTTCCCTGGACATTTACTAACATGTCTTTTTCTGTTAAACTTCTACTACTATACAAATGCATATTGAGATTTCTTATTTCTCTGTTAACGGTTTGTTGTAATTCTTGTTTTTCTTTTTCTCCAACAGTCCGACATATATAATAATGTTTTCTTTTTTCCTTATTGGCATTTGGGACTATGATTCATGTTGATTTACAAAAGGCACCTATCTCGGCTCCTTAGATGTTGATTTTGCTCTATGATTTGCACACTTACATGTAATTGAAGTTAGATAAAGAAAAGTAATGAAAAAGTGAATTGATGTTTGCAAAACTTTTTTTCTGTTTGGTAATCAAAGAATGAGAAGTGAATAAATATTACAATTTTTTAATGGTATTTTGTTATAATTTGTACAATGAATATGCCGTATTTAGCACACACCAACACTTCCTTTGGGTTTTCATCATATCATCTTTTGGTGCAAAGGACATGTGTTTGTATATCCCAGCGGATAGTATGCAGAAACTAGCAACCCCACAACCAGCATCCATAATGTGAACTATCCTGCAGACAGATCAACTGTCTCACTGGTAGACATATTTCTCAACCTGTCATGACATGTCATGACTCATGAGGCTTGTAATTCAGTAGAGTTTAAATGTTTGCGGTATATGGTTTTAACTCTTAATAGGCCTTGTTAAAAGGTGAGCTATTGCGTTTCGCTCATGTTTGTTGTATCAACTATAGATTCACTGTCACTCACAGTGAGACATTAAGTCTTATACATAGATGTTATATATTATAATGTAGGACAGAGGTTCTGGATCTACACCCCATTTAAGCTATTTCCAATTCCAATACCGAACATCCTTTAAAACTCAGTAAATAATATGCTTAAGGACTTATGCAGTGTTAAGATCTAGATATAATTAAAATTTGCCTATAACCTTGGGTGTTTAATGTCTTGCTAGCATCGTGTAAGTGTACACGTTTTTCACCCATGTGCTAGTTTTCGCTAATGTGTCTACTACTCTTGGCTGTCTTTCATGCTAAAATAAGAGTTAATTATGGGATTAAATAGTCATACAAACCTATGGCTCATGCATTTTTGTCGTAATTCTTGGATACCTGATAAAGACATTTCTATTTGGTTGTGGATTTGTCCTGGAATTTTGTCTAATAGAAATAGTTAAAATAGTCTGTATCAGCTGAAAAGATGCCCGCTTCATATGCCTCACAGTGAAGTTGGTTTGGGTAGCTACTTTAGTGGTTGTGTTTGATGTAATGTATGTTACAGATGAAGTTATCGTGGATGGCTGCTATTTGCTGGTGCAAGTAACTCTTTAAAACCCTAAGTACTTAGCCAAATTGATGGCTTTAATGATATTTTGATGATTTTATAGTTTTTTTAATTTTTCTTTTTGAGAATTCTTTTATGCAATTTAGCGAGTGCATAAACACACACATGATAAGTTAAGATAGAAATGATAATATGAAAAAACCACTCCCATTGACATCGTGAAATCAGTGTCACAGTAGTATTGTGTCTAAAGTATCTTTGTTAACATCTACCTTTTTTATGGTTCAGAAATTGTAAATTGCTGCTTCTAAAGTAACCAATTCATACCTTTAAGTTTAATCTGGAATCATGCCCTATGTTTGATATATTTCATATCAATATATGTTGTTTCAAGTACTTTATAGTTTTTATGTTAAATGTTTCTCAGTTATGAAGTATATTTAATGCTAAGGCAGTTGCTATATGCATGCTGCCATGACAAATCAACAGCTAACAGATAGTGGAAACCGGATGATGGACAAGACTGATCAAGCCATTGGAGGTCATAAAAGGTTGGATTATCTCTCATGATCATTTTGTGAGGAAATTAGTTTTATTTATTTTGGTGAGTTGAAAAGGGATAAGTTTCGTAGGCTATTTTGAAGTGTGATCATTATTTCCTCTCATTCTTCTCTATTTCCTTATAGAAGGTTACAGGTGGAATCGTATCTTGTATTTCTAAAACGTACTAGTTTTTTTTAGCTCTGCCTTGAACATCACTTGCACTAGTTTGCATCAAGACCTGAACAATTATGGAATGTTTATTTTGAAGTGTGATCATTATTTCCTTTCATTCTTCTCTATTTCCTTGTAGAAGGTTATAGGTGGAATTGTATCTTGTATGTCTAAAACTTACTAGTCTTTTTAGCTCTGCCTTGAGTATCACTTGCACTATTTTGTATCAAGACCTGAACATAAAAGTAGTTTTACTGTTCAAAAAAGTATGGAATCATCGCAAAAGAAAAATAAATTTAGTATCTCCTTGTTTGTGGTAGACTGTTCAAGACACCATCAACGTTGGAACAGAAACTGCAGCTGCACTCAAGGATCAGGTGTGTAATTTGTCAGCTTTTAAAAAATTGGATTTCACAGCAGTTTAATATTTCACATTGAATTAAAAACTCTGTCTCTCTCTGTCTCTCTCTCTCTCTCTCCCCTACTGTTTCTCTCTTGTTTCGTTTAATCTTTCAAAAAATTTCAATGGCATGGAAACTAAAGAAATCAATTATATTTATGTTTAGACTGAACAAATGAGTCAGGCTGTTAAGTGTTAATGAGCTGGACTATCCATTTCTCGATCAAGAAAGCTTCTCAACTTGTGAAGGAACTTGGTAGGCAGGTCAATCTCTGAAATTATCTTCCTCCTGTTCTTGTCATATATTGACTATTAGTTGTTAATTGTTTTACTTACCTCATTTATTTCTTTAGGTTGCAACTGATAGGTGTATTATGGCATTACTCTTCCTAATTATTGCCATTGGAGTCATAGCTATCATTATTGTAAAGGTAAGATAGCTTATCATCCATTTTCTTTGCCATTAACAAAATTTAATTTTCTAAATACTTGATTTTGCTTTTGCCATCTGATTACAAATTGGAACCAAATCCTTGACATCCCTTTATTATACAGATGTAGCTTCAAAATTATGAATACTAGGCCTTTTTCTTCTTCTTCTTCTTCTTCTTCTTTTGGCTGTGGAGTTTCTCAGGCCTATTGTTTTTAAATGTATATAACTGTATATGGTATTGCATAATCTTGTTTTATGCTTTAAGTGGACCTTTTATAAATAAGTTGATCTCAGATTGACCTTGTTTGGTTAACCCTTATTTGCTTAAAAGTTGCAGGAAGATACTTTTATAATGCCAAATGTTGTAGTTAAACGTAGTGATTCTTAGTGATTTTTTGCTTACCTTAATAAAAAATAAAAGAATCTAATTCAGTATATCCTCTTTTTTTCTTTTTTTTTTCTTTTTTTATTATTATTAAATAATAATAACTTCACTAAAAAAAGAAAAATAAAAAAAGAAGACAAACACAAGTGCATGAGTGAGTAAAAGAGTTAATCTAATAGTTGTCACATTTTCATGTCCATTGGTAATGCGCTGATTGCAACTTGATGTTTCCATTACTATTTTTCCGTATTTCAAATTTTGTGTTAATCATATGTTAACTATCTAATCCACATATTCATGTTTTGTATATAAGTTTAAATGTAGAAAACATAACTTTAAATTTAAACACTTTATAATTAGATAGTTATAATTCTTTGATAATCTCGATATTTTGCAACCATAAAAGGTATAAGGAGATCTTGTAATCCAACAATTGATTCATCAAAATGCTTTTGCAATAAAAGTTTTGGGGTTGTATAACATTACATCCAGTTATATCATGTGTAATTTAAACCTAACCCATAAAGATATTATACAAAATTTATTTAAAAAAAACATAAATATGTATAAATAAACCCAAGAGAGGGATATCATATACTTGAACTAGTCATCAGAATCTATAACCAAACAATGCTCCACCAATTACTTTAATGATGGAAAACATTCAGTTCCAAACTAGTTTAGAGCTATATTCCTTTAACCTACTTTGTGGCAATTAAAACCATCCACATATAGTTTTGATCATATGACTTTTTGAACGAGTTATGTGACTTTGTTTAAATAATACATATATCAACTTACTAAGGTTTTTTTTTTTATTTTTGCGAAGTTGTTCATCAAAAAAATAAGTGTTTTTGCGAAATTGTTGTGCTAATAATCTAATACTATTCTTAATTCCAATCCAATTTGACCGGTCGATCAGATTGGGTTTAATAAGAATTTTATCTTTTAGGAGGGACAATCATGGCACGAGGATTGAGGTCCCTATTGAGGTGGAAAAAAGGATGCATATTTATTACATTCGGAACAGAGGGTTTGGTAACAGATTTAATGTGTTGGGTGATGACAATCATGGCACTCCGAATGACTTAACGCAATGACCCAGAAATCAAGAAGGCATGTGACTCATACAGTGATCATTTTGGACAGTTCTTCAAACTGATATTCTATGGCATCCAAAAGGTATCATGATTATTCATGAACAGCAAAACAGTCTCTTATTAATTTGTCGTTGAACTTGGGATTATTACTACAAATGTTCAACTTGAGTCAAAGGGATGTCCTAATTATTGCATTGGAGATCTTAAACCGAAATCTCAAATTGTATTTAGGAGCAGTACTAGTAGAAGTTGGCTGTACAAAGTCAAAGCTTGTGTGCTTGCATTTATAGTGACTTGATGTGAAGAGTGTGGAAGGAAGAAAAGTAGAAAAATGTGTGAAATAAAA
The DNA here is from genome assembly GCF_001633185.2 of Quercus lobata. Taxonomy (NCBI): domain Eukaryota; kingdom Viridiplantae; phylum Streptophyta; class Magnoliopsida; order Fagales; family Fagaceae; genus Quercus; species Quercus lobata. The sequence continues at coordinate 26,624 of NW_022154858.1, forward strand.
GGAAAGGCCATTCGGCCATGGGTCTCCAGTTTCTACATGACCACATTCATTTTTTTCTAAATTTCCATTGCCAACTATAGTCCAATCCATCTTATTCCTATGAAGAAATTTTTAATATAGTAGGAAAAAAAAAATTAATGCTTCAATTGATTATTATCAGCAAGGACAATTTTTTTTTTTTTAAGATTAATAAATTCGTAATCTACACCCAAAAGACCAAAACCCACGTTATTGTTTAAGAATATTGGTGTTGATAAGGTTTTAATTTTTAGTTGTGGAATGCTGTTTGATGGATGTACGAAATGAGAGAGAAATAATTAAATAAATTTTAAATTTTAAAAAAATAAAAAATATATTATTATGTGAATGTTTTTGAAAAATGGTCAAAAAAGAAATAAAATTTTATATTAAAATAAACGAAATTTTTGCATGAGATATATTTATTGAGTAATGTTACAGTTATAAACTATTTTACAATATTTCTACAAAATATTAATGTGATCAATTTCTTATTGGTATTCATCTCTTTTTTTTGGAGGAACTCTTATTGGTATTCATCTAGACATACTATTAATATCATTTTTTTTTTCTTTTATCAATAATTACTCATTACATTAGCAATTTGTAAGTGTCTCTCACATTATTCATATTTATTTGATTTTTATGTCTAAGATAGATATTGAGTGAATTAAACGATTGCTAGACTTTGTAACCAAGGTCCACACTCCACGTGCAAGTGACCCTTGTCACTATCATGATCCCACCAATACAATTACTTGGAAAAGCGTAATGAAGAGTGTCTCAGATAGTCATCAATTGGTTTTTTTCTACATGGCCACATTCAACGTTCCTTTGTGACGTGCTTGACGGATTGACAGGTCTTGCAAGTCACACATGGCCACATTCATTATTCAATCCATCGTATTCCTATGAAGAAATTTCTAACATAGTTGGGAAAAAAAAAAATCAATGCTCAAGTTGAATATTAGCAATTTTTGTTTTTGCTAAGTGGTACAATTGGTTTTTTTTGGTTGTGAATACAGACTAAGTTTGATTTCACCGCTTAGGTGCCCAGCGAAAGCAATTCCATCAATGAAGCTAAAATACAAAAAGTGAAAAAATTTACAAAAATTGACCTATATGCAAGTTTGATGAAGTTTGTTTCATCAATCTTTGCATAAATGTATAAAAAGTATAAGTCTTATAGTAATAGTGTATACCTCATCTTTCTATCATATGATTTATATTATTCAATTGTTATCCTATATTTTTTTTTAACTCATACATCCATGTAGCACACTAACCATTAGAAAAAATAATAAAATATAAATAATGAATAAATATTTTATTGAAATATATTGTAGAATAAATAATTTAATGTGGAATTTTTGAAAAAATTTCCGTGTAAAAAAAAAAGATTCTTATTATAAAATATACCAAAAATTTTACACGAGTGAGAAGATAGAAATATAGATTCTTATTGTAAATGCTAACATGTGAGTGGTGAGCTTGGCGAATTGGTTTGATGAGATAGAAAATTGGTTTGCGAAGGAAGGGTGTTAACGTCTTTTCATAATGAGGGCTTTAATTACATATTTGCCCTTAAAGACTTGAATAATGAGTAGATTTGGTTCAAATCCAACACTCTCATACTGTGGTTGGTGAAAATTGGTTCGGTTCCCATGCAAAGAACAAACAAGAGTCCCATATGATTGATGTACTCTCTCTACTTTGTAGATGTGACAACTGATTGAATTTTGCATGAAAATGATTTGTTCTTTTATCTTTCAGTTTATCTCGTCCTTTTTTATTTCCTTCTTTTTCCATGTAAGTATTTATTCCTCTCAGACAAGGTTACATGGATGAAGGAGCCTTAATCAATTTTCATAGACTAGACTAGAGAGCCTTTAATTTTCAAGCATTTTGACTGCACAAGCAGAACAACTGAGCATCCATGTGATCTATAGACAATAGCAACTTTATTGAAGTTAATTTCCCATAAGATTAGGGCTTAAAAGGGTTAGGAATTTGGATGATCTTAATACCGTACTAGTTTGGCATGCACGTACTGGTTTAAACTATAATGTTTACCATATGCTCAGAGTTCAATTTTCTTCAAAAGACTTTTCACCAGTTTATATAGTGAAGGTTAATCAAAAGCCTCACCACGTTTAGCAAGGTTTCTTTATTGTCTTTTATTCAAACATCTAACATTTTCATTGCTTGCCACGCATTCGAGCTGATATGACCTGGTCACTTGCATTAGTGACCCAACGTTGAAAACCAATCTGACTCTCCTCAGTATGAACAAGCCGTATATCTTGTTTCAATTCTCTTATCTAATTTTGCATGAAATTAAATGACTTGTTCTTTTATCTTTCAATTTATCTCGTCCTTTTTTATTTCCTTCTTTTTCCATGTAAGTTCTTATTCCTCTCAAACAAGGTTACATGGATGAAGGAGCCATAATCAATTTTCATAGACTGGACTAGTGAGCCTTTAATTTTCAAGCATTTTGACTGCACAAGCAGAACAACTGAGCATCCATGTGATCCATAGACCATAGCAACTTTTATTGAAGTTAATTTCCCATAAGATTAGTGCTTAAGAATTTGGATGATGTTAATACCATACTAGTTTGGCATGCACGTACTGGTTTAAACTATAATGTTTATCATATGCTCAGAGTTCGATTTTCTTCAAAAGACTTTTCACCAGTTTATATAGTGAAGGTTAATCAAAAGCCTCACCACGTTTAGCAAGGTTTCTTTATTGTCTTTTATTCAAACATCTAACATTTTCATTGCTTGCCACGCATTCGAGCTGATGTGACCTGGTCACGTGCATTAGTGACCCAACTTTGAAAACCAATCTGACTCTCCTCAATATGAACAAGCCGTATATCTTGTTTCAATTCTCTTATCTAACAATATTTTCTTTCTCACTTCTTGAATTTGATTTGCTTTTAAGTTTTGATATGATCATTTGGTTTGGTATCCGACAATACTAAATTATTGTACTTTCAACGAATAACTCTTGGCGTACCACACAAATCATTAGCATCCGACAATACATCTTGGACTGTGTATCAATGCACAGGGACGGAGTCGGGGTACAAACCTAAAAGGGGGACAATGCTTAACGTAAAGCTGATAAAATTTCATCACATTTATTCGCATCGTAATCTTATATCTGTAGATGCAATTTGAGATTTGCAATAAACTAATACTAATTTTGGTGATTTTTCAAATTTTAATTTTAAGATTTTTATAAATTATGACATCAACTTTAGAGGTTAGCAACAATAAATCATCAATATTAGCTTATGAATAATGCTAGGGATACATCCAACTACACAATTTTTTTTTTTCTTTTTTTGAGAAACAAACACACACACAAGGGAGAGGGAAAGGGGTGCCAACTACATAGTTGAATCCACAACATGCCTCACAAAAATTAGGTTAGTCCTAAACAAAAAGCCGAATAAACATATCTTACAAACCACAACAAACTTTTTTTTAGAGATAGTTTTCAACCGCTGATGTTTAATAAATTTCACCATGGTCAAACAAAGTACAGACCATCAATTTTAATTTTTCTCTTTTCCCATTAGCCCGCCTGCCCATTAAGTTCTCTAACGACAGCCACACATCTGATTTCTAAAACATTAAAACAAAAATCATAAAAACAAAAATCCAACTTTATTTTATATTTTTAATATTTCTTGTTTCACATGTTCCATTTTTCTCATTGTACTCGTGAGTCTATGACCAACATATTATTTAAATATTTTTTAGGCAAAAAACCCATTTTCGTCTCTGCATTTTCACGCAATTTTCATTTTGGTTCCTATATTTTTTTTCCACCGTTTTTAGTCCTTATCTTGAAAAATGCATCTCGTTTTATTCCTTTCCGTCAGTGCCCTAACGGCCCCGTCCTATGTGGCAGATGGAACTATTAAAATAATAATAATAAATTTTATTTTGGCATTAAAAAATGCCACATCAACATTTAAATTAAAAAAATTAATTTATTAATTTTAATTAAATAAAAAATAAAAACAGAATTAAAAATAAAAAATCATATAGTTTGAGATTTAAGTGTGTTTTGAACAAGAACAATAAGAATACAAACCTAGATCTAAGAACACAAACCCAGAAATTAAAATCCAAAAATTAAAAATTTCAAAACCACCATTTTCTCAAACCCAGCAAAATCATCAAATCCTAAATACCCAAAGTACCAAATCAATCCAAAAATACAACACAACAAATCTAAACAAAGAAAGTCTCAGAAAAACCCATCAACCACCACATCTGAAGCAAGCCACGAACCCAGGAACAATCACAGTGACCAAACCCAGGTTTCTTTGGATACCTCCATGGAAATCTTTGGCTCACACATCATTAGAAGCAAGCAATCTAGTAACACTGAGCTTTCTCTTTCTCTCTCAGGCTTTCGTTGTTGACTTTCTCGGAACTTTGACTCTTCCATACCCGGCTCCTTCTCGTGGGTATTCGGGTCGTCTTCTTCTTCTTCGGGTTCGAATCTTTCATGGGTCACTATCTCTTCGTCTTCCCAAGGCGTCCCAGACAGTGACTCTTCTTCATCTTCATCCTCAGCTAAAGCCTCAACCTTTGCTTCTTCTAGTGCTTGCGCTTCTGATTCTTGCTCGGAATGTATGGGTTTGTGATTTTTTGGTGGGTTTGGTCACTGTGATTGTCCCTAGGTTCATGGCTTGCTTCAGACGTGATGGTTGATGGGTTTTTCTGAGTTTGAGATTTTTTTTTTTGTTTGGATTTGTTATATTTTTGGATTGATTTGGTACTTTGGGGCTTTAGGATTTGATGATTTTGCTGGGTTGAGAAAATTGTGATTTTGAAAATTTTAATTTCTGGATTTTAATTTTTGGGTTTGTATTTTTAGATCTGGGATTATGTTCTTCTTGTTCTCGTTCAAGACACACTTAGATATCAATTCATGTGATTTTTTATTTTTAATTCTGTTTTTTATTTTTTTATTTAATTAAAATTAATAAATTAATTTTTTTAATTTAAATGCTGATGTGGCATTTTTAATGTCAAAATAAAATTTATTATTATTATTTTAATAGTTCTATCTACCACGTAAGATGGGGCCGTTAGGGCACTAATGGAAATGACTAAAACGAGACGCATTTTTCAGGATAAGAATTAAAAGCAATGGAAAAAAAAAACAGAGATCAAAGTGGAAATCGCGTGAAAATGTAGGGACGAAAATGAGTTTTTCGCCTATTTTTTATTGTAACATAATCTTCTCTCTCTCTCTCTCTTGAAATCTCAGTGAATCTTATCTCTATCCTTTGCTGACATTTTCTATTGATACTTATCTCTTCTCTATAAAAATCTGAGCTTTTCTCCCTCTCCCTCGCTCTTTGTTCTTGCTAATGCCACATATTGATGGGGCAGAAAAGTTGATGTGAAACTTGTCACATATTGGGTCCTAATACAATCAACTATCACATGCTATCATGAGTACCATGTGGAGTCCATCTAAATTCCAAAGTGCCATTTCCTAGTTTGGGAAACAATAATTTAATAGGTAAAAATAATATCCGTTATAGGAAATTTGCATTTTGAGACCCATTATGTCACTTTGCACTACATATCATAGATGATAGAAAAGTTGCATAGTCACTATTTCATGGATTAAAAAGAGTCGTTTGAGACTTTGAGACATTAACGCTTTGACGGGACAATTGATCTTTTTTTTTTTTTTTTTGAGAAAGAAAACTTTTCACACCTAGTAATTACTTACACCTATGACCTGACCTACCCATCTTATTTGGCTGACGCAAGCTAACAAAAGAAGCAAAATGACATAAGGTGAGCATTTGGGAAGCGCATTCTGTGCTTCACATGTCTCTCTTCTCTTTTTTTTTTTATTTTTTCATGAGACATAAACAGTAAATTTAGGTATGTGAACGGTGGAATGCGCGTAAACAAGTGTATAGAGTAGTTTGAGTAATGTTGTTTGAGTGTTTTTGAGACATTAACGCTTTGAAGGGACAATTGATTTTTTTTTTTTTATGAGAAAGAAAACTTTTCACACCAAGTAATTACTTACACCTATGACCTGACCTACCCATCTTATTTGGCTGACGCAAGCTAACAAAAGAAGCAAAGTGACGTAAAGTGAGCATTTAGGAAGGGCATTTTGTGCTTCACATGTCTCTCTCTCTCTCTCTCTTTTTTTCATCAGACCTGAACAGTAAATTTAGGCATGTAAACAGTAGAATGCGCGTGAACAAATGTATAGAGGAGTTTGAGTAATGTTGTTTGAGTGTTTTTTATATACGTGTGGGTGAAAAAGTATATAAAAATGTGTGTAATGTTGTTTAAAATGTGAAAATGTGTGTTAGAACACACCTGCCAAACAGGGCCTTTGTAACACAATCCATACAAGGAAACTCTGCGCCTAAGTTGTGGATTTCAATTGTCATTCAAATTTGTTTTTTAGTAGGGCTTCCACGTATGCATTTGTGTGAGGAGAATTTGTGAGTTGGATAGTAACGGAATGGTGCTTTAAGGACTTAAATGTCCCACGTTAATTGGTTTAGAGATTAAAAGTGGTAAAAATAAAATGTAGGGACTAAAATGGAAAAAAAAAAATCAAAATGTAGGGATTAAAAATGCATTTACGCCTAATTATTTATTATGTGTTATAATAATTAGGGAATCAATTTTAGTTATATAAAATGCCACAAATCAACCACAAATTTTTTTCCCCCCATTTTGGCAATGCCATCGTCACAAATCAATTGCCACAATTTTTTTTTTTAAATTCCTCCCCAAGATTTCGGCAACTTGGTTGCCACAATTCTTTTTTTTTTTTTCCCCCTCCCATTTTCAGCAACTTGGTTGCCACAATTCATATTTTCTCTCTCCTCCCTTCCCTACAATTTTGGCAACTTGGTTGCCACAATTGGTTTCCCTTTGGGCACTCCACATAGCACTAGCACTTCGGGCACTTCACACTCACTTGGGCAGCAAGAATTTCGGTTATCTCATTACCAAAATTCAATTTTTTCTCCCTCCTCCATCACATCACTTATCTTTACTCTCTCTCATACTTTTTCTTGCAATTTCGGCAACACCGTTGCCGAAATTCACTCTCTTTCCTCATTTTTCCAAATAACTTTGAACAGTACCTATATCACCAATAAACTCAATTTTTTTCAATATTCAGCTATAAGACTCGTGAATCTGTGTGAGGTCCACCACAATACAATATTACGAAGGGGGTGTGAAATTTTCAATTACTCTCTAAAATTAACACTATGTTTAAAGAAAGGGAAAAAAAATTAAGGGAATAGAATCGAAAAAAAAAAAACCGAAGGAAAAAATAATGCTAAAAAATTATTTTATTTTTTTATTTTTTGTAAATTATAAATGAATAATTCATTAGGAAGAATTAAAAGTAATTTTACAAAAATATTCATAACTTTTTTATACTTTTACGAGGGTACAAGAGTAATCTTGTATAAAAGGTTAATCATTTCTCTTTTTTCTTTCAAATCGGACAGAAACAAAATTTGGAAAAATGTGAGGAATCCCCAGCTTCTATCAATTTTCCCATTTTCTACTTCCTCTCATCCAGTGCAACTAAACATAATATAAAAGGTTTTAACGAATATTTTGTAAGAACTTCCTCAACTACCCATGCTTGTTCACTACTTTCATCTCACATTCCCTTTTCCTTCTTCCAAACCCACAGCACACTTCAATAACTGAAGCAGAGCTCCAATTCCGCTGATTAGCACCTTTAGCCCGAGATATACACAGCTCCGTTCACCGATTTTTGTTTCCGGTGAGGCCCAAAATCAGCCCCTCCATTTGTTGGGTTTTTTTTTATATTTTTTGTTTTTTCCATGTTCCTCCATTTTTTGTATTGTGTTTACTGAGACCTTGGCTCACTTGGCTGTGAATGCTTGTTTATTTATGCCTCTTTTTTTACTCTCTACTCAAGTATAGCTTTAATGCTACTTTTTTTGTTTTTATTTTTTTTTATTTTAGAAGTTTCTCTGTCTTGTTCCTTTGTTATAGCCATGGTTTTATGAACAATGTCTACTTTGCTCTGCTGTTGGCTTGGGAAAAAAAATTATCTGTACCTAGACCATCTTTGCCGTACATACCCAACACTTGCCCCTGAGTTCTGAATAGTGTGACTTTATTTGTGGTTTCTCTTTCTCATAAGGAACAAAAAAAAGGGGTAATGTTTGACTCATCTGATGAAGGGAAAGATTCAAACCATTGCATCAAATAGTTTTTCTTCTTTCATAATTTATTTTCTTTTCAATTTTTCTTCAGTTCTAATTGATTTTTTTTTTCCATGCAAATCTATTCCTTGATTCAATGGCTTCAAGTTCATCATCTTTCCCAAGTTCTTCTATTTCTTCTACTAGCAAATGGACGTATGATGTTTTCCTGAGTTTCAGTGGTGAGGACACTCGCAATACTGCTACGGACTTTATATATTATGCATTACTAGAGAAGGGCATTAACACTTTTGAGGACGATCAAAAACTTGAGAAAGGAAAAACTATTAAACCAGAACTCCTTAGAGCGATCAAAGAATCCAAATTTGCCATAGTCATTCTCTCAGAAAATTATGCATTTTCCACTTGGTGCTTAGATGAACTTGTAGAGATCATTGACTGCGAGACAAAAAAGGAAATAACAGTTTTCCCTATTTTTTACAATGTGGATCCATCTGATGTGCGAAAACAAATAGGAACTTTTTCACTTGTTAAACATGAAAAACATTTCAAGGAGAAGGTGGAAACATGGAAAGCTGCTTTGAGTCATGTGGCCGATCTTGCCGGATATCATGTAAAGAATAGGTAATTTTTATTTGAAACACACACACACACACACACATATATATATACACACTAGTCATTTAACCAGTGTGATGCATGGGTTAAATTACTGAATGAGTTTGGAAGGAAAAAAAAAAGCATTATATTTGAGTTTATATAGTTACTATTAAGACTTTAAAAAGAAAAATAGTTAGCAACGTAGCGTAGATGCATGGAATGCTTGTGAGGAGATGGGTTGATGGCTATAACTATCCACAACAGGCATTGGAATCATTTAAAAAAAATGTAATCATAAATAGGTAATAAATAACACTGTATAACTAAAAATAAAAAATAAAAGGACATAAGAAAATGACTTAATATTTTAAATATATATTCATAGTTAATTAGAATTTTTTTATAGAAAGTAATTAATTGATATCAAGAACATAATAAATTTAGGCCTAAAAAACTAACTGCATAAATAAAATTTTAAATTATCATTTTTTTAAAAATATTTTGTGATTAATATTGAATTAGCAATGTACAAAAATCTATACAGTATACACGTCTAAGTATTACCTTAGTCTTTGTAGTATATTATATGCCCATACCAATTTAAAAGGAAACTGCGTAGATCTAACTGATAGAGTCACGTAACACAAATATTCTAATAACACTATTGGGAGGTAGTTGGAAACCAAAGCCCAAGTGAAAGATGAAATAAATAAATGAAACAAATTTAGTAAATTTTTTTTTTTGGGTATAAAATAATAAAAGTAAGGATGGAATGGTATTTTATGTGTACCTTCCAAGAAGTTGCCTTTCTGCTTAAATGCCCGTTTGTTTCAACTTTTTCAGCCCAAAAGTCACATTTTGAAATAAGCCAGCCCTTTAAGTGCATTTGGTTAGTATAAAACGCAACTTTTTCCAAAAAGTTGCATTTTATACTTGTGAAGAGAACGCACAATTCCATTTTGGAGTCTCAGAATTCCATTTTTGCCAAAAGTCTATGCACGTTTTGATATATCCGTTGGGTGAGTTGGGCAATTACCAAATTAACCCAAAGAATAAAGGATGCTCATGTCTTCGTCTACACACAGTTCCTCATTCCTCTCAATAACAAATTTCCAAATCCAAATACAAAAAAATCTATATCAAATTCCCAAATCAGCTAAGGAAAAAAAAAAATCAATCCCTTGCAAATTAGGATTCCTCAAAATGCAAAACAAAAAAAAAAACATCAAAATATTCCTCTCAATAACAAATTTCCAAATCCAAATACAAAAAAATCTATAATAAATTCCCAAATCAGCTAAGGAAAAAAAAAATCAATCCCTTGCAAATTAGAATTCCTCAAAATGCAAAACAAAAAAAAAAAAAAATCAGAATATAGCAAAATCTTTCAAATGGAGTTTGTACCCATTTGCATTTGCTTTGCTTCGATCCAATCTTCCCGATCTGCTCTGCTTTGCTCTGAATCATCCCGTTTGTAAGTGGTTGAATTTAGAGAAAAAGAAAAGAATCAAGAAGATCAGGGTGAAGAATTGCATGGGTGTTGCAGACGAAGTGCTGAGAGAAAAAAAAAATGAAGAGAGGAAGAAGGAAAGCTGGAACGTTCTAGAGTTTGGAGGAAGTGGTAGGGATAAAAAATGGAAATAAGTAAAAAAAGAAAAGTGTAAGGGTACATGTGTGGAGGAGAAAAAAAGAGGGGGAAAAAAGAAGGAAAAAAAAGAAGAAAGAAATGCGGTAGTGTAGGGAAAAAAGAAGAAGAATGAGGAAATGGTATCACAATATTTTCACAATAAATTTTAAGTGGTAGGTTATTATTAGCTAATAATAGTGAGAAAAAAATAATTTTTTTAGAAAGAGAAAAAAATAATTTTAATAGTACGTTCAAATTAAAATCAGTATCAATTTTTATCACAATATTTTCACAATACTTTTACAATAAAATCAGTATAAATTATCACAATACTTTCACAATAAATCTAAAGTGATAGGTTATTATTGGGAAATTATTGTGTACTCTCGGAGTACCATAAATGCGTACTCCCTCCTCTCACATAAATGGTGGATCTCCTTATTAAATTCATGGTGGGACCCACCATTTATGTGAAAGGAGGGAGTACCATTTATGGTATTCCGGGAGTACCTAATAATTTTCCATTATTATTAGCTAATATTGGTGAGAAAAAAATAATTTCACAATATTGATTTAAGTATGAAATAAACTTCCTTATATATACATTGTCCTTTTTGGTAATTTATCTCTCAAACTGCCACTTTTATAAGCACTCAGCTTTTTCAAAAAAACATTTTTTAACAGTTTTTACCAAACACTTAGTTTTTTGAAAAAACACTTTTTCATCATGCACTTTTTGAAAATTCAACTTTTTCAAAAAGCTCAACTTCAAAAAGTTGAACCAAACTCAACAACTTAGAAGTAGCAAAACTCAACTCCCTCACGTGACTATCATCTCCTCTTCTACAACGCCACTTTTTCTTTATCTTTTTATTTCTTTCCCTTTCTTAATTCTCTTCATTCTTATCTTTTCTATGACATTCCCTCGTCTCCTTTTTTTTTTTTAATCTCTTTTTCTCTCATAGTGCTTCTGTAACTCTCTCCTATGTTTTTAATTTTTAATTTTATTTATGTTTCTTTTCCCCCACAATAAGATCATCCATTGCTTTCATTCTCATCTTCTTCTTCCTCTTCTTCTGTCAAATGCTGTAAAAGTTGAAAAATGGGAAACTGTTGGGTTTGGTGGAGTTTGGACCTGTAAAGTTGAGAAGTAGAGAGACACATCAGATCATGAAATTAAGCTTTTATTATTTTGTCCTTTCTATTTTTTTTTCTTCTATGTTTTTTGTGTCTTTGTTTTACAATTTTGTGGTACTTGTATCCAGTGAAACAATACAATTTTTTAAAGAGAAGTCAACTTCTGTTAGTGTTAGACAATTTTGAGGTTAATAAATATAAATAATGTGGTGTACCATCATCGCTGCCGACGGTAATTGTTCCATTTTCTTCAAAAATGATTCAAGAGTACTCCTTGAAAAACAACATAATTAATTGCCAAAATATAAAAGAAATAGTAGAAAAACAAAGGTAGATCAAAATGAAGTGATAAATAAGGACAAAAATGGCAGACCACGAAAATGCACTTCCAGTTTACTTAGTGGTAATGACTCGGAAGCGCCAGTGATTTTCATGAACATGTTGATCACTTGCTGTATTGGCGTTGAGATTGTCAACGATTTTTTTTAAAGACACAGGTGTGCAGTTGGAAAAGAAAAAGTGCTTGCAAATTGCAGTTTTTTTGCTGTCCGGTTATATTTATATGTACCGAGGGAAAATAATAGTATGATACAGTGTAATGATTTGTTTCTTTTGGTTGTGGTTAGTTATTTAAAATTCCAAAAGATACAATTGTTCAGTGTCTTATTTTGCAAAACGAAAAGACACAATTATTTGGTTTTTAAATGTAGTTGTGTGGCATAAATTTATGTAGCCACATGGCGCAATGAGATAAGGTCAACAAAAGCTCAAATGTTTTGGCTATTACTTATTATATAGATATAGATATTCAGCTAATCCACTTTTATATATCTAACTTCATTTAAACCTTTAATTGACATATCTTTTTTTATTTATTATTTTTTGAAATAAATAAACCTTCATCAGATCTCATTTAATTTTTGTCATAGCCTATCTATTTACATATTTTTATTTAGTCAGCAGATTCGAACACCTAATATCTACCATATATATTTTTTTTTAAGATTAATAAATTCGTAATCTACACCCAAAAGACCAAAACCCACGTTATTGTTTAAGAATATTGGTGTTGATAAGGTTTTAATTTTTAGTTGTGGAATGCTGTTTGATGGATGTACAAAATGAGAGAGAAATAATTAAAAAAATTTTAAATTTTAAAAAAATAAAAAATATATTATTATGTGAATGTTTTTGAAAAATGGTCAAAAAAGAAATAAAATTTTATATTAAAATGAACGAAATTTTTGCATGAGATATGTTTATTGAGTAATGTTACAGTTATAAACTATTTTATAATATTTCTACAAAATATTAATGTGATCAATTTCTTATTGGTATTCATCTCTTTTTTTTGGAGGAACTCTTATTGGTATTCATCTAGACATACTATTAATATCATTTTTTTTCTTTTATCAATAATTACTCATTACATTAGCAATTTGTAAGTGTCTCTAACATTATTCATATTTATTTGATTTTTATGTCTAAGATAGATATTGAGTGAATTAAACGATTGCTAGACTTTGTAACCAAGGTCCACACTCCACATGCAAGTGACCCTTGTCACTATCATGAACCTGCCAATACAATTACTTGGAAAAGCGTAATGAAAAGTGTCTCAGATAGTCATCAATTTTTTTTTTCTACATGGCCACATTCAACGTTCCTTTGTGACGTGCTTGACGGATTGACAAGTCTTGCAAGTCACACATGGCCACATTCATTATTCAATCCATTGTATTCCTATGAAGAAATTTCTAACATAGTTGGGAAAAAAAAAATCAATGCTCAAGTTGTATATTAGCAATTTTTGTTTTTGCTAAGTGGTACAATTGGTTTTTTTTTGGTTGTGAATACAGACTAAGTTTGATTTCACTGCTTAGGTGCCCAGCGAAAGCAATTCCATCAATGAAGCTAAAATACAAAAAGTGAAAACATTTACAAAAATTGACCTATATGCAAGTTTGATGAAGTTTGTTCCATCAATCTTTGCATAATTGTATAAAAAGTATAAGTGTGTTATAGTAATAGTGTATACCTCATCTTTCTATCATATGATTTATATTATTCAATTGTTATCCTATATTTTTTTTTTTTTAACTCATACATCAATGTAGCACACTAACCATTAGAAAAAATAATAAAATATAAATAACGAATAAATATTTTATTGAAATATACTGTAGAATAAATAATTTAATGTGGAATTTTTGAAAAAATTTCCGTGTAAAAAAAAAAAGATTCTCAATATAAAATATACCAAAAATTTTACACGAGTGAGGAGATAGAAATATAGATTCTTATTGTAAATGCTAACGTGTGAGTGGTGAGCTTGGCGAATTGGTTTGATGAGATAGAAAATTGGTTTGCGAAGGAAGGGTGTTAACGTCTTTTCATAATGAGGGCTTTAATTACATATTTGCCCTTAAAGACTTGAATAATGAGTAGATTTGGTTTAAATCCAACACTCTCGTACTGTGGTTGGTGGCAATTGGTTCGGTTCCCATGCAAAGAACAAACAAGAGTCCCATATGATTGATGTACTCTCTCTACTTTGTAGATGTGACAACTGATTGAATTTTGCATGAAAATGATTTGTTCTTTTATCTTTCAGTTTATCTCGTCCTTTTTTATTTCCTTCTTTTTCCATGTAAGTAAGTATTCCTCTCAGACAAGGTTACATGGATGAAGGAGCCCTAATCAATTTTCATAGACTAGACTAGAGAGCCTTTAATTTTCAAGCATTTTGACTGCACAAGCAGAACAACTGAGCATCCATGTGAACCATAGACAATAGCAACTTTTATTGAAGTTAATTTCCCATAAGATTAGTGCTTAAGAATTTGGATGATGTTAATACCATACTAGTTTGGCATGCACGTACTGGTTTAAACTATAATGTTTATCCTATGCTCAGAGTTCAATTTTCTTCAAAAGACTTTTCACCAGTTTATATAGTGAAGGTTAATCAAAAGCCTCACCACGTTTAGCAAGGTTTCTTTATTGTCTTTTATTCAAACATCTAACATTTTCATTGCTTGCCACGCATTCGAGCTGATGTGACCTGGTCACATGCATTAGTGACCCAACTTTGAAAACCAATCTGACTCTCCTCAGTATGAACAAGCTGTATATCTTGTTTCAATTCTCTTATCTAATTTTGCATGAAAATGACTTGTTCTTTTATCTTTCAATTTATCTCGTCCTTTTTTATTTCCTTCCTTTTCCATGTAAGTTCTTATTCCTCTCAGACAAGGTTACATGGATGAAGGAACCTTAATCAATTTTCATAGACTAGACTAGAGAGCCTTTAATTTTCCAGCATTTTGACTGCACAAGCAGAACAACTGAGCATCCATGTTAAAATAGTCCATAGCAACTTTTATTGAAGTTAATTTCCCATAAGATTAGGGCTTAAAAGTGTTAGGAATTTGGATGATGTTAATACCGTACTGGTTTGGCATGCACGTATTGGTTTAAACTATAATGTTTATCATATGCTCAGAGTTCGATTTTCTTCAAAAGACTTTTCACCAGTTTATATTGTGCTCGTTTGGATAGCACTTATTAGTGCTGCGTCTGCGTTTCCTCAGTTTTTATATTTTTTTTTTTTCTTTTTAGCTGCAATGGTTTACCCGTTCTTCTGTGAACAGTGCACTTATGCACTGTTCATGGGTCCCACAAACTCCACTTTTTATCAACTTTTTCATTAAAAATGGGTCCCACAGTACTATTCACACATTTAAAAATTATTTTGCTACGGTGTTTTCAGTTTTCAGTTTTCAATTTTATCAAAATAAGTTATATCCAAACAGACCTGGTAAAGGTTAATCAAAAGCCTCACCACGTTTAACAAGGTTTCTTTATTGTCTTTTATTCAAACATCTAACATTTTCATTGCTTGCCACGCATTCGAGCTGATGTGACCTGGTCACGTGCATTAGTGACCCAACTTTGAAAACCAATCTGACTCTCCTCAGTATGAACAAGCCGTATATCTTGTTTCAATTCTCTTATCTAACAATATTTTCTTTCTCACTTCGTGAATTTGATTTGCTTTTAAGTTTTGATACGATCATTTGGTTTGGTATCCGACAATACTAAATTATTGTACTTTCAACGAATAACTCTTGGCGTACCACACAAAATCATTAGCATCCAACAATACATCTTGAACTGTGTATCAATGCACAGGGACGGAGTCAGGGTACAAACCTAAAAGGGGGACAATGCTTAACGTAAAGCTCATAAAATTTCATCACATTTATTCGCATCGTAATCTTATATCTGTAGATGCAATTTGAGATTTGCAATAAACTAATACTAATTTTGGTGATTTTTCAAATTTTAATTTTAAGATGTTTATAAATGATGACATCAACATTAGAGGTTAGCAATAAGAAATCATCAATATTAGCTTATGAATAATGCTAGGGATACATCCAACTACCCTTTTTTTTTCTTTTTTTGAGAAACAAACACACACACAAGGGAGAGAGAAAGGGGTGCCAACTACATAGTTGAATCCACAACATGCCTCACAAAAATTAGGTTAGTTCTAAACAAAAAGCCGAATAAACATATCTTACAAACCACAACAAACTTTTTTTAGAGATAGTTTTCAACCTCTGATGTTTAATAAATTTCACCATGGTCAAACAAAGTACAGACCATCAATTTTAATTTTTCTCTTTTCCCATTAGCCCACCTGCCCATTAAGTTCTCTAACGACAGCCACACCTCTGATTTCTAAAACATTAAAACAAAAATCATAAAAACAAAAATCCAACTTTATTTTGTATTTTTAATCTTTCTTGTTTCACCTGTTCCATTTTTCTCATTGTACCCGCAAGTCTATGACCAACATATTATTTAAATATTTTTTAGGCAAAAAACTCATTTTCGTCTCTACATTTTCACGAAATTTCCATTTTGGTCCCTATCTTTTTTTTTTCCACCTTTTTTAGTCCTTATCTTGAAAAACGCATCTCGTTTTAGTCCTTTCCATTAGTGCCCTAACGGCCCCGTCCTATGTGGCAGATGGAACTATAAAAATAATAATAAAAAATTTTATTTTGGCATTAAAAAATGCCACATCAGCATTTAAATTAAAAAAATTAATTTATTAATTTTAATTAAATAAAAAAATAAAAATAGAATTAAAAATAAAAAAATCATATAATTTGAGATCTAAGTGTGTTTTGAACAAGAACAACAAGAACACAAACCTAGATCTAAGAACACAAACCCAGAAATTAAAATCCAAAAATTAAAAATTTCAAAACCACCATTTTCTCAAACCCAGCAAAATCATCAAATCCTAAATACCCAAAGTACCAAGTAAATCCAAAAATACAACTCAACAAATCTAAACAAAAAAAATCTCAGAAAAACCCATCAACCACAACATCTGAAGCAAGCCACGAACCCAGGGACAATCACAGTGACCAAACCCAGGTTTCTTTGGATACCTCCATGGAAAGCTTTGGCTCACACATCATTAGAAGCAAGCAATCTAGTAACACTAAGCTTTCTCTTTCTCTCTCAGGCTTTCGTTGTTGACTTTCTCGGAACTTTGACTCTTCCATACCCGGCTCCTTCTCGTGGGTATTTGGGTCGTCTTCTTCTTCTTCGAGTTCGAATCTTTCATGGGTCATTGTCTCTTCGTCTTCCCCAGGCATCCCAGACAGTGACTCTTCTTCATCTTCATCCTCAGCTAAAGTCTCAACCTTTGCTTCTTCTAGTGCTTGTGCTTCTGATTCTTGCTCGGAATGTATGGGTTTGTGATTTATTGGTGGGTTTGGTCACTGTAATTGTCCCTAGGTTCATGGCTTGCTTCAGACGTGGTGGTTGATGGGTTTTTCTGAGTTTGAGATTTTTTTTTTGTCTGGATTTGTTGTATTTTTGGATTGATTTGGTACTTTGGGGCTTTAGGATTTGATGATTTTGCTGAGTTGAGAAAATGGTGATTTTCAAAATTTTAATTTCTGGATTTTAATTTTTGGGTTTGTATTTTTAGATCTGGGATTATGTTCTTTTTGTTCTCGTTCAAGACACACTTAGATATCAATTCATGTGATTTTTTCTTTTTAATTCTGTTTTTAATTTTTTTTTTTTTTTAAATTAATAGATTAATTTTTTTAATTTAAATGCTGATGTCGCATTTTTAATGTCAAAATAAAATTTATTATTATTATTTTAATAGTTCTGTCTACCACGTAGGACGGGGCCGTTAGGGCACTAATGGAAATGACTAAAACGAGACGCATTTTTCAGGATAAGAATTAAAAGTAGCGGAAAAAAAAATAGAGATCAAAGTGGGAATCGCGTGAAAATGTAGGGACGAAAATGAGTTTTTCGCCTATTTTTTATTGTAACATAATCTTCTCTCTCTCTCTCTTGAAATCTCAGTGAATTTTATCTCTATCCTTTGCTGACATTTTCTATTGATACTTATCTCTTCTCTATAAAAATCGGAGCTTTTCTCCCTCTCCCTCGCTCTTTGTTCTTGCTAATGCCACATATTGATGGGGCAGAAAAGTTGATGTGAAACTTGTCACATATTGGGTCCTAATGCAATCAACCATCACATGCTATCATGAGTACCATGTGGAGTCCATCTAAATTCCAATGTGCCATTTCCTAGTTTGGGAAACAATAATTTAATAGGTAAAAATAATATCCGTTATAGGAAATTTGCATTTTGAGACCCATTATGTCACCTTGTACTACATATCATAGATGATAGAAAATTTGCATAGTCACTATTTCATGGATTAAAAAGAGTCGCCTGAGACTTTGACGCTTTGACAGGACAATTGATCTTTTTTTCTTTTTTTCTTTTTTTGAGAAAGAAAACTTTTCACACCTAGTAATTACCTACACCTATGACCTCACCTACCCATCTTATTTGGCTGACGCAAGCTAACAAAAGAAGCAAAGTGACATA
>NW_022154859.1:0-44706 GCF_001633185.2 Quercus lobata
AAAAATAATTTCCTTCCTATCCGTTCGAACCAAACCCGAGTTAGAAAATTCAAAAATAAATGTAAAAAAATTCTAAAAATTAAAAACCATCATCCAGGTTTCATTTCGAGACGAAACGAGTCAGGGCAGGCCAAAAAATGGAGAACAAAAAAAATTTCTTTCCTATCCGTACAACCCGACACGAGTTAGAAAATTCAAAATTAAATGCAAAAAAGTCTGAAAATTAAAAAACATCATCAAGGTTTCATTTCTAGAAGAAAAGGGTGAAGACAGGCCGTAAAATAGAGAAGAAAAAAAATTTCCTTCCTATCCGTTCGAACCCGACCCGAGTTAGGGAATTCAAAAATAAATGCAAAAAAATTTTAAAAATTAAAAAACATCATCCAGGCTTCTTTTCAAGACGAAACGGTCCTGGACAGGCCGAAAAAAAGAGAACAAAAATAATTTCCTTCCCATCCGTTCGAACCCGACCCGAGTTAGAAAATTCAAAAATAAATGGAAAAAAATTCTGAAAATTAAAAAACATCATCCAGGTTTCATTTCAAGACGAAACGGGTGAAGACAGGTTGAAAAATAGAGTAGAAAAAAAATTTCCTTCCTATCCGTTCGAACCCGACCCGAGTTAGGGAATTCAAAAATAAATGCAAAAAAATTTTAAAAATTAAAAAACATCATCCAGGCTTCTTTTCAAGAAGAAACGGTCCTGGACAGGCTGAAAAAAAGAGAAAAAAATAATTTCCTTCCCATCGGTTCGAACCCGACCCGAGATAGAAAATTCAAAAATAAATGCAAAAAAATTCTAAAAATTAAAAAACATCATCCAGGGTTCATTTCAAGACGAAACGGGTCGGGACAGGCCGAAAAATAGAGAACAAAAATAATTTCCTTCCTATCCTTTCGAACCAAACCCGAGTTAGAAAATTCAAAAATAAATGTAAAAGAATTCTAAAAATTAAAAACCATCATCCAGGTTTCATTTCGAGACGAAACGAGTCAGGACAGGCCAAAAAATAGAGAACAAAAAAAATTTATTTCCTATCCGTACAACCCGACATGAGTTAGAAAATTCAACATTAAATGCAAAAAAGTCTGAAAATTAAAAAACATCATCCAGGTTTCATTTCTAGAAGAAAAGGGTGAAGGCAGGCCGTAAAATAGAGAAGAAAAAAAATTTCCTTCCTATCCGTTCGAACCCACCCGATGTTATGGGAATTCAAAAAAATATATGCCAAAAAAATTATAAAAAAAATTAAAAAACATCATCCAGGCTTCTTTTCAAGAAGAAACGGTCCTGGACAGGCCGAAAAAAAGAGAACAAAAATAATTTCCTTCCCATTCGTTCGAACCCGACCCGAGTTTGAAAATTCAAAAATAAATGCAAAAAAATTCTAAAAATTAAAAAACATCATCCAGGCTTCATTTCAAGACGAAACGGGTCGGGACAGGCCTAAAAATAGAGAACAAAAATAATTTCTTTCCTATCCGTTCGAACCAAACCCGAGTTAGAAAATTCAAAAATAAATGTAAAAAAATTCTAAAAATTAAAAACCATCATCCAGGTTTTATTTCGAGACGAAAACGGGTTCAGGACAGGCACAAAAATAGAGAACAAAAAAAATTCTTTCCTATCAGTACAACCCACATCGAGTTATTAAAAATTCAAAATTAATGCAAAAAAAGTCTGAAAATTAAAAACATCATCCAGGATGGTTTCATTTCTAGAGAAAAAGGGTGAAGGGGAAAAAAAACAGGGGCCGGTTTAAAAATAGAGAAGAAAAAAAAATTCCTTCCTATCCGTTCGAACCCGACCCGAGTTAGGGAATTCAAAAATAAATGCAAAAAAATTTTAAAAATTAAAAAACATCATCCAGGCTTCTTTTCAAGACGAAACGATCCTGGATAGGCCGAAAAAAAGAGAACAAAAATAATTTCCTTCCCATCCGTTCGAACCCGACCCGAGTTAGAAAATTCAAAAAAAAATGGAAAAAAATTCTGAAAATTAAAAAACATCATCCAAGTTTCATTTCAAGACGAAACGGGTGAAGACAGGCTGAAAAATAGAGTAGAAAAAAAATTTCCTTCCTATCCGTTCGAACCCGACCCGAGTTAGGGATTTCAAAAATAAATGCAAAAATATTTTAAAAATTAAAAAACATCATCCAGGCTTCTTTTCGAGAAGAAACAGTCCTGGACAGGCCGAAAAAAAGAGAACAAAAATAATTTCCTTCCCATCCGTTCGAACCCGACCCGGGTTAGAAAATTCAAAAAAAAATGGAAAAAAATTCTGAAAATTAAAAAACATCATCCAGGTTTCATTTCAAGACGAAACGGGTGAAGACAGGCTGAAAAATAGAGTAGAAAAAAAATTTCCTTCCTATCCGTTCGAACCCGACCCGAGTTAGGGAATTCAAAAATAAATGCAAAAATATTTTAAAAATTAAAAAACATCATCCAGGCTTCTTTTCGAGAAGAAACTGTCCTGGACAGGCCGAAAAAAAGAGAACAAAAATAATTTCTTTCCCATCCGTTCGAACCCGACCCGAGTTAGAAAATTTAAAAATAAATGCAAAAATATTCTAAAAATTAAAAAACATCATCCAGGCTTCATTTCAAGACGAAACGGGTCAGGACAGGCCGAAATATAGAGAACAAAAATAATTTTCTTCCTATCCGTTCGAACCAAACCCGAGTTAGAAAATTCAAAAATAAATGTAAAAAAGTTCTAAAAATTAAAAACCATCATCCAGGTTTCATTTCGAGACGAAACGGGTCAGGACAGGCATAAAATAGAGAACAAAAAAAATTTCATTCCTATCCGTACAACCCGACACGAGTTAGAAAATTCAAAATTAAATGCAAAAAAAGTCTGAAAATTAATAAACATCATTCCAGGTTTCATTCTTAGAAGAAAGGGTGAAACAGGCCGTAAAATAGAAGAAGAAAAAAATTCTTCTATCCGTTCGAAACCCGACCCGGTTAGGGATTCAAAAAAATAAATGCAAAAAAAAATTTTTAAAAATTAAAAAACATCATCCAGGCTTCTTTTCAAGACGAAACGGTCCTGGACAGGCCGAAAAAAAGAGAACAAAAATAATTTCCTTCCCATCCGTTCGAACCCGACCCGGGTTAGAAAATTAAAAAAAAAATGGAAAAAAATTCTGAAAATTAAAAAACATCATCCAGGTTTCATTTCAAGACGAAACGGGTGAAGGCAGGCTGAAAAATAGAGTAGAAAAAAAATTTCCTTCCTATCCGTTCGAACCCGACCCGAGTTAGGGAATTCAAAAATAAATGCAAAAATATTTTAAAAATTAAAAAATATCATCCAGGCTTCTTTTCGAGAAGAAACAGTCCTGGACAGGCCGAAAAAAAGAGAACAAAAATAATTTCTTTCCCATCCGTTCGAACCCGACCCGAGTTAGAAAATTTAAAAATAAATGTAAAAAAATTCTAAAAATTAAAAAACATCCTCCAGGCTTCATTTCAAGACGAAACGGGTCAGGACAGGCCGAAATATAGAGAACAAAAATAATTTCCTTCCTATCCGTTCGAACCAAACCCGAGTTAGAAAATTCAAAAATAAATGTAAAAAAATTTTAAAAATTAAAAACCATCATCCAGGTTTCATTTCGAGACGAAACGGGTCAGGACAGGCCAAAAAATGGAGAACAAAAAAAATTTCTTTCCTATCCGTACAACCCGACACGAGTTAGAAAATTCAAAATTAAATGCAAAAAAGTCTGAAAATTAAAAAACATCATCTAGGTTTCATTTCTAGAAGAAAAGGGTGAAGACAGGCAGTAAAATAGAGAAGAAAAAAAATTTCCTTCCTATCCGTTCGAACCCGACCCGAGTTAGGGAATTCAAAAATAAATGCAAAAAAATTTTAAAAATTAAAAAACATCATCCAGGCTTCTTTTCAAGACGAAACGGTCCTGGGCAGGCCGAAAAAAAGAGAACAAAAATAATTTCCTTCCCATCCGTTCGAACCCGACCCGGGTTAGAAAATTCAAAAAAAAATGGAAAAAAATTCTGAAAATTAAAAAACATCATCCAGGTTTCATTTCAAGACGAAACGGGTGAAGACAGGTTGAAAAATAGAGTAGAAAAAAAATTTCCTTCCTATCCGTTCGAACCCGACCCGAGTTAGGGAATTCAAAAATAAATGCAAAAAAATTTTAAAAATTAAAAAACATCATCCAGGCTTCTTTTCAAGAAGAAACGGTCCTGGACAGGCTGAAAAAAAGAGAAAAAAATAATTTCCTTCCCATCGGTTCGAACCCGACCCGAGATAGAAAATTCAAAAATAAATGCAAAAAAATTCTAAAAATTAAAAAACATCATCCAGGGTTCATTTCAAGACGAAACGGGTCGGGACAGGCCGAAAAATAGAGAACAAAAATAATTTCCTTCCTATCCTTTCGAACCAAACCCGAGTTAGAAAATTCAAAAATAAATGTAAAAGAATTCTAAAAATTAAAAACCATCATCCAGGTTTCATTTCGAGACGAAACGAGTCAGGACAGGCCAAAAAATAGAGAACAAAAAAAATTTATTTCCTATCCGTACAACCCGACATGAGTTAGAAAATTCAACATTAAATGCAAAAAAGTCTGGAAATTAAAAAACATCATCCAGGTTTCATTTCTAGAAGAAAAGGGTGAAGACAGGCCGTAAAATAGAGAAGAAAAAAAATTTCCTTCCTATCCGTTCGAACCCAACCCGAGTTATGGAATTCAAAAATATATGCAAAAAAATTATAAAAATTAAAAAACATCATCCAGGCTTCTTTTTCAAGAAGAAATCGGTCCTGGACGGCCGGAAAAAAAAGAGACAACAATATTTCCTTCCCATCCGTTCGAACCCGACCCGAGTTAGAAAATTCAGAAATAATGCAAAAAAAATTCTAAAATTAAAAAACATTCATCCAGGCTTCATTTCAAGACGAAACGGGTCGGGAACAGGCCCGAAAAATAGAGAACAAAATAATTTCCTTCCTATCCGTTCGAACCAAACCGAGTTAGAAGAAAATTCAAATTAATGTAAATTCTAAAAAATTAAAACCATTCATCCAGGTTTTCATTTCGAGACGAAACGGTTCAGGACAGGCATAAATAGAGAACAAAAAAATTTCTTTCCTATCCGTACAACCCGACATGGAGTTAGAAAATTCAAAATTAAATGCAAAAAAAGTTCTGAAAATTAAAAACATCATCCAAGGTTTCATTTCTAGAGAAAGGGGTGAGACAGGCCGGTAAAATAGAGAAGAAAAAAAATTCCTTATCCTATCGTTCGGAACCCGACCGGTTAGGGAATTCAAAAATAAATGCAAAAAATTTAAAAATTAAAAAAACATCATCCAGGCCTTCTTTTCAGACGAACGGTCCTGGAAGGCGAGAAAAAAAAAGAGTAACAAAATAATTTCCTTCCCATCCGTTTCGAACCCGACCTGGAGTTAGAAATTCAAAAAAAAATGGAAAAAATTCTGAAAATTAAAAAACATCATCCAGGTTTCATTTCAAGACGAAACGGGTGAAGACTGGCTGAAAAATAGAGTAGAAAAAAAATTTCCTTCCTATCCGTTCGAACCCGACCCGAGTTAGGGAATTCAAAAATAAATGCAAAAATATTTTAAAAATTAAAAAACATCATCCAGGCTTCTTTTCGAGAAGAAACAGTCCTGGACAGGCCGAAAAAAAGAGAACAAAAATAATTTCCTTCCCATCCGTTCGAACCCGACCCGAGTTAGAAAATTCAAAAAAAAATGGAAAAAAATTCTGAAAATTAAAAAACATCATCCAGGTTTCATTTCAAGACGAAACGGGTGAAGACAGGCTGAAAAATAGAGTAGAAAAAAAATTTCCTTCCTATCCGTTCGAACCCGACCCGAGTTAGGGAATTCAAAAATAAATGCAAAAATATTTTAAAAATTAAAAAACATCATCCAGGCTTCTTTTCGAGAAGAAACAGTCCTGGACAGGCCGAAAAAAAGAGAACAAAAATAATTTCTTTCCCATCCGTTCGAACCCGACCCGAGTTAGAAAATTTAAAAATAAATGCAAAAATATTCTAAAAATTAAAAAACATCATCCAGGCTTCATTTCAAGACGAAACGGGTCAGGACAGGCCGAATTATAGAGAACAAAAATAATTTTCTTCCTATCCGTTCGAACCAAACCCGAGTTAGAAAATTCAAAAATAAATGTAAAAAAGTTCTAAAAATTAAAAACCATCATCCAGGTTTCATTTCGAGACGAAACGGGTCAGGACAGGCATAAATTAGAGAACAAAAAAAATTTCTTTCCTATCCGTACAACCCGACACGAGTTAGAAAATTCAAAATTAAATGCAAAAAAGTCTGAAAATTAATAAACATCATCCAGGTTTCATTTCTAGAAGAAAAGGGTGAAGACAGGCCGTAAAATAGAGAAGAAAAAAAATTTCCTTCCTATCCGTTCGAACCCGACCCGATTTGGGGAATTCAAAAATAAATGCAAAAAAATTTTAAAAATTAAAAAACATCATCCAGGCTTCTTTTCAAGACGAAACGGTCCTGGACAGGCCGAAAAAAAGAGAACAAAAATAATTTCCTTCCCATCCGTTCGAACCCGACCCGGGTTAGAAAATTAAAAAAAAAATGGAAAAAAATTCTGAAAATTAAAAAACATCATCCAGGTTTCATTTCAAGACGAAACGGGTGAAGGCAGGCTGAAAAATAGAGTAGAAAAAAAATTTCCTTCCTATCCGTTCGAACCCGACCCGAGTTAGGGAATTCAAAAATAAATGCAAAAATATTTTAAAAATTAAAAAATATCATCCAGGCTTCTTTTCGAGAAGAAACAGTCCTGGACAGGCCGAAAAAAAGAGAACAAAAATAATTTCTTTCCCATCCGTTCGAACCCGACCCGAGTTAGAAAATTTAAAAATAAATGTAAAAAAATTCTAAAAATTAAAAAACATCCTCCAGGCTTCATTTCAAGACGAAACGGGTCAGGACAGGCCGAAATATAGAGAACAAAAATAATTTCCTTCCTATCCGTTCGAACCAAACCCGAGTTAGAAAATTCAAAAATAAATGTAAAAAAATTTTAAAAATTAAAAACCATCATCCAGGTTTCATTTCGAGACGAAACGGGTCAGGACAGGCCAAAAAATGGAGAACAAAAAAAATTTCTTTCCTATCCGTACAACCCGACACGAGTTAGAAAATTCAAAATTAAATGCAAAAAAGTCTGAAAATTAAAAAACATCATCCAGGTTTCATTTCTAGAAGAAAAGGGTGAAGACAGGCCGTAAAATAGAGAAGAAAAAAAATTTCCTTCCTATCCGTTCGAACCCGACCCGAGTTAGTGAATTCAAAAATAAATGCAAAAAAATTTTAAAAATTAAAAAACATCATCCAGGCTTCTTTTCAAGACGAAACGGTCCTGGACAGGCCGAAAAAAAGAGAACAAAAATAATTTCCTTCCCATCCGTTCGAACCCGACCCGAGTTAGAAAATTCAAAAAAAAATGGAAAAAAATTCTGAAAATTAAAAAACATCATCCAGGTTTCATTTCAAGACGAAACGGGTGAAGACAGGTTGAAAAATAGAGTAGAAAAAAAATTTTCTTCCTATCCGTTCGAACCCGACCCGAGTTAGGGAATTCAAAAATAAATGCAAAAAAATTTTAAAAATTAAAAAACATCATCCAGGCTTCTTTTCAAGAAGAAACGGTCCTGGACAGGCCGAAAAAAAGAGAAAAAAATAATTTCCTTCCCATCGGTTCGAACCCGACCCGAGATAGAAAATTCAAAAATAAATGCAAAAAAATTCTAAAAATTAAAAAACATCATCCAGGCTTCATTTCAGGACGAAACGGGTCGGGACAGGCCGAAAAATAGAGAACAAAAATAATTTCCTTCCTATCCGTTCGAACCAAACCCGAGTTAGAAAATTCAAAAATAAATGTAAAAAAATTCTAAAAATTAAAAACCATCATCCAGGTTTCATTTCGAGACGAAACGGGTCAGGACAGGCCAAAAAATAGAGAACAAAAAAAATTTCTTTCCTATCCGTACAACCCGACACGAGTTAGAAAATTCAAAATTAAATGCAAAAAAGTCTGAAAATTAAAAAATATCATCCAGGTTTCATTTCTAGAAGAAAAGGGTGAAGACAGGCCGTAAAATAGAGAAGAAAAAAAATTTCCTTCCTATCCGTTCGAACCCAACCCGAGTTGTGGAATTCAAAAATAAATGCAAAAAATTTTTTAAAATTAAAAAACATCATCCAGGCTTCTTTTCAAGAATAAACGGTCCTGGACAGGCCGAAAAAAAGAGAACAAAAATAATTTCCTTCCCATCCGTTCGAACCGACCCGAGTTTGAAAATTCAAAAATAAATGCAAAAAAATTCTAAAAATTAAAAAACATCATCCAGGCTTCATTTCTAGACGAAACGGGTCGGGAAAGGCCGAAAAATAGAGAACAAAAATAATTTCCTTCCTATCCGTTCGAACCAAACCCGAGTTAGAAAATTCAAAAATAAATGTAAAAAAATTCTAGAAATTAAAAACCATCATCCAGGTTTCATTTCGAGACGAAACGGGTCAGGACACGGCATTTAAAAATAGAGAACAAAAAAAATTTCTTTCCTATCCGTACAACCCGACACGAGTTAGGGGAAATTCCAAAAAATTTAAATGCAAAAAAGTCTGAAAATTAAAAAACATCATCCAGGTTTCATTTCTAGAAGAAAAGGGTGAAGACAGGCCGTAAATAGAGAAGAAAAAAAAATTTCCTTCCTATCCGTTCGAACCCGACCCGAGTTAGGGAATTCAAAAATAAATGCAAAAAAATTTTAAAAATTAAAAAACATCATCCAGGCTTCTTTTCAAGACGAAACGGTCCTGGCAGGCCGAAAAAAAGAGAACAAAAATAATTTCCTTCCCATCCGTTCGAACCCGACCCGAGTTAGAAAATTCAAAAAAAAAATGGAAAAAAATTCTGAAAATTAAAAAACATCATCCAGGTTTCATTTCAAGACGAAACGGGTGAAGACAGGCTGAAAAATAGAGTAGAAAAAAAATTTCCTTCCTATCCGTTCGAACCCGACCCGAGTTAGGGAATTCAAAAATAAATGCAAAAATATTTTAAAAATTAAAAAACATCATCCAGGCTTCTTTTCGAGAAGAAACAGTCCTGGACAGGCCGAAAAAAAGAGAACAAAAATAATTTCTTTCCCATCCGTTCGAACCCGACCCGAGTTAGAAAATTTAAAAATAAATGCAAAAATATTCTAAAAATTAAAAAACATCATCCAGGCTTCATTTCAAGACGAAACGGGTCAGGACAGGCCGAAATATAGAGAACAAAAATAATTTCCTTCCTATCCGTTCGAACCAAACCCGAGTTAGAAAATTCAAAAATAAATGTAAAAAAATTCTAAAAATTAAAAACCATCATCCAGGTTTCATTTCGAGACGAAACGGGTCAGGACAGGCCAAAAAATAGAGAACAAAAAAAATTTCTTTCCTATCCGTACAACCCGACACGAGTTAGAAAATTCAAAATTAAATACAAAAAAGTCTGAAAATTAAAAAACATCATCCAGGTTTCATTTCTAGAAGAAAAGGGTGAAGACAAGCCGTAAAATAGAGAAGAAAAAAAATTTCCTTCCTATCCGTTCGAACCCAACCCGAGTTGTGGAATTCAAAAATAAATGCAAAAATTTTTTTAAAATTGAAAAACATCATCCAGGCTTCTTTTCAAGAAGAAACGGTCCTGGACAGGCCGAAAAAAAGAGAACGAAAATAATTTCCTTCCCATCCGTTCGAACCCGACCCGAGTTTGAAAATTCAAAAATAAATGCAAAAAAATTCTAAAAATTAGAAAACATCATCCAGGCTTCATTTCTAGACGAAACGGGTCGGGACAGGCCGAAAAATAGAGAACAAAAATAATTTCCTTCCTATCCGTTCGAACCAAACCCGAGTTAGAAAATTCAAAAATAAATGTAAAAAATTCTAAAAATTAAAAACCATCATCCAGGTTTCATTTCGAGACGAAACGGGTCAGGACAGGCATAAAATAGAGAACAAAAAAAATTTCTTTCCTATCCGCACAACCCGACACGAGTTAGAAAATTCAAAATTAAATGCAAAAAAGTCTGAAAATTAAAAAACATCATCCAGGTTTCATTTCTAGAAGAAAAGGGTGAAAACAGGCCGTAAAATAGAGAAGAAAAAAAATTTCCTTCCTATCCGTTCGAACCCGACCCGAGTTAGGGAATTCAAAAATAAATGCAAAAAAATTTTAAAAATTAAAAAACATCATCCAGGCTTCTTTTCAAGACGAAACGGTCCTGGAAAGGCCGAAAAAAAGAGAACAAAAATAATTTCCTTCCCATCCGTTCGAACCCGACCCGAGTTAGAAAATTCAAAAAAAAATGGAAAAAAATTCTGAAAATTAAAAAACATCATCCAGGTTTCATTTCAAGACGAAACGGGTGAAGACAAGCTGAAAAATAGAGTAGAAAAAAAATTTCCTTCCTGTCCGTTCGAACCCGACCCGAGTTAGGGAATTCAAAAATAAATGCAAAAATATTTTAAAAATTAAAAAACATCATCCAGGCTTTATTTGAAGACGAAACGGGTCAGGACAGGCCGAAATATAGAGAACAAAAATAATTTCCTTCCTATCCGTTCGAACCAAACCCGAGTTAGAAAATTCAAAAATAAATGTAAAAAAATTCTAAAAATTAAAAACCATCATCCAGGTTTCATTTCGAGACGAAACGGGTCAGGACAGGCCAAAAAATGGAGAACAAAAAAAATTTCTTTCCTATCCGTACAACCCGACACGAGTTAGAAAATTCAAAATTAAATGCAAAAAGTCTGAAAATTAAAAAACATCATCTAGGTTTCATTTCTAGAAGAAAAGGGTGAAGACAGGCCGTAAAATAGAGAAGAAAAAAAATTTCCTTCCTATCCGTTCGAACCCGACCCGAGTTAGGGAATTCAAAAATAAATGCAAAAAAATTTTAAAAATTAAAAAACATCATCCAGGCTTCTTTTCAAGACGAAACGGTCCTGGACAGGCCGAAAAAAAGAGAACAAAAATAATTTCTTCCCATCCGTTCGAACCCGACCCGAGTTAGAACAAATTCAAAAATAAAATGGAAAAAAATTCTGAAAATTAAAAAACATTATCCAGGTTTCATTTCAAGACGAAACGGGTGAAGACAGGTTGAAAAATAGAGTAGAAAAAAAATTTCCTTCCTATCCGTTCGAACCCGACCCGAGTTAGGGAATTCAAAAATAAATGCATAAATATTTTAAAAATTAAAAAATATCATCCAGGCTTCTTTTCAAGAAAGAAACAGTCTAGTACAGGCCGAAAAAAAAGAGAACAAAAATAATTTCTTTCCCATCCGTTCGAACCCGACCCGAGTTAGAAAATTTAAAAATAAATGCAAAAAAATTCTAAAAATTAAAAAACATCATCCAGGCTTCATTTCAGGACGAAACGGGTCAGGGCAGGCCAAAAAATAGAGAACAAAAAAAATTTCTTTCCTATCCGTACAACCCAACACGAGTTAGAAAATTCAAAATTAAATGCAAAAAAGTCTGAAAATTAAAAAACATCATCCAGGTTTCATTTCTAGAAGAAAAGGGTGAAGACAGGCCGTAAAATAGAGAAGAAAAAAAATTTCCTTCCTATCCGTTCGAACCCAACCCGAGTTGTGGAATTCAAAAATAAATGTAAAAAATTTTTTAAAATTAAAAAACATCATCCAGGCTTCTTTTCAAGAAGAAACGGTCCTGGACAGGCCGAAAAAAAGAGAACAAAAATAATTTCCTTCCCATCCGTTCGAACCCTTCCCGAGTTTGAAAATTCAAAAATAAATGCAAAAAAATTCTAAAAATTAAAAAACATCATCCAGGCTTCATTTCTAGACGAAACGGGTCGGGACAGGCCGAAAAATGGAGAACAAAAATAATTTCCTTCCTATCCGTTCGAACCAAACCCGAGTTAGAAAATTCAAAAATAAATGTAAAAAAATTCTAAAAATTAAAAACCATCATCCAGGTTTCATTTCGAGACGAAACGGGTCAGGACAGGCATAAAATAGAGAACAAAAAAAATTTCTTTCCTATCCGTACAACCCGACACGAGTTAGAAAATTCAAAATTAAATGCCAAAAAGTCTGAAAATTAAAAAACATCATCCAGGTTTCATTTCTAGAAGAAAAGGGTGAAGACAGGCCGTAAAATAGAGAAGAAAAAAAATTTCCTTCCTATCCGTTCGAACCCGACCCGAGTTAGGGAATTCAAAAATAAATGCAAAAAAATTTTAAAAATTAAAAAACATCATCCAGGCTTCTTTTCAAGACGAAACGGTCCTGGAAAGGCCGAAAAAAAGAGAACAAAAATAATTTCCTTCCCATCCGTTCGAACCCGACCCGAGTTAGAAAATTCAAAAAAAAATGGAAAAAAATTCTGAAAATTAAAAAACATCATCCAGGTTTCATTTCAAGACGAAACGGGTGAAGACAAGCTGAAAAATAGAGTAGAAAAAAAATTTCCTTCCTGTCCGTTCGAACCCGACACGAGTTAGGGAATTCAAAAATAAATGCAAAAATATTCTAAAAATTAAAAAACATCATCCAGGCTTTATTTGAAGACGAAACGGGTCAGGACAGGCCGAAATATAGAGAACAAAAATAATTTCCTTCCTATCCGTTCGAACCAAACCCGAGTTAGAAAATTCAAAAATAAATGTAAAAAAATTCTAAAAATTAAAAACCATCATCCAGGTTTCATTTCGAGACGAAACGGGTCAGGACAGGCCAAAAAATGGAGAACAAAAAAAATTTCTTTCCTATCCGTACAACCCGACACGAGTTAGAAAATTCAAAATTAAATGCAAAAAAGTCTGAAAATTAAAAAACATCATCTAGGTTTCATTTCTAGAAGAGAAGGGTGAAGACAGGCCGTAAAATAGAGAAGAAAAAAAATTTCCTTCCTATCCGTTCGAACCCGACCCGAGTTAGGGAATTCAAAAATAAATGCAAAAAAATTTTAAAAATTAAAAAACATCATCCAGGCTTCTTTTCAACTAAACGGTCCTGGACAGGCCGAAAAAAAGAGAACAAAAATAATTTCCTTCCATCCGTTCGAACCCGACCCGAGTTAGAAAATTCAAAAATAAATGGAAAAAAATTCTGAAAATTAAAAAACATCATCCAGGTCTCATTCAAGACGAAACGGGTGAAGGACAGGTTGAAAAATAGAGTAGAAAAAAAATTTCCTCCTATCCGTTCGAACCCGACCCGAGTTAGGGAATTCAAAAATAAATGCATAAAATTTTTTTAAAAATTAAAAAATATCATCCAGGCTTTTTTTCAAGAAGAAACAGTCCTAGACAGGCCGAATAAAAGAGAACAAAAATAATTTCTTTCCCATCCGTTCGAACCCGACCCGAGTTAGAAAATTTAAAAATAAATGCAAAAAAATTCTAAAAATTAAAAAACATCATCCAGGTTTCATTTCTAGAAGAAAAGGGTGAAGACAAGCCGTAAAATAGAGAAGAAAAAAAATTTCCTTCCTATCCGTTCGAACGAAACCCGAGTTATGGAATTCAAAAATAAATGCAAAAAAATTTTAAAAATTAAAAAACATCATCCAGGCTTCTTTTCAAGAAGAAACGGTCCTGGACAGGCCGAAAAAAAGAGAAAAAAATAATTTCCTTCCCATCGGTTCGAACCCGACCCGAGATAGAAAATTCAAAAATAAATGCAAAAAAATTCTAAAAATTAAAAAACATCATCCAGGCTTCATTTCAAGACGAAACGGGTCGGGACAGGCCGAAAAATAGAGAACAAAAATAATTTCCTTCCTATCCGTTCGAACCAAACCCGAGTTAGAAAATTCAAAAATAAATGTAAAAAAATTCTAAAAATTAAAAACCATCATCCAGGTTTCATTTCGAGACGAAACGGGTCAGGGCAGGCCAAAAAATAGAGAACAAAAAAAATATCTTTCCCATCCGTACAACCCGACACGAGTTAGAAAATTCAACATTAAATGCAAAAAAGTCTGAAAATTAAAAAACATCATCCAGGTTTCATTTCTAGAAGAAAAGGGTGAAGACAGGCCGTAAAATAGAGAAGAAAAAAAATTTCCTTCCTATGCGTTCGAACCCAACCCGAGTTATGGAATTCAAAAATAAATGCAAAAAAATTTTAAAAATTAAAAAACATCATCCAGGCTTCTTTTCAAGAAGAAACGGTCCTGGACAGGCCGAAAAAAAGAGAACAACAATAATTTCCTTCCCATCCGTTCGAACCCGACCCGAGTTAGAAAATTCAGAAATAAATGCAAAAAAATTCTAAAAATTAAAAAACATCATCCAGGCTTCATTTCAAGACGAAACGGGTCAGGACAGGCCGAAAAATAGAGAACAAAAATAATTTCCTTCCTATCCGTTCGAACCAAACCCGAGTTAGAAAATTCAAAAATAAATGTAAAAAAATTCTAAAAATTAAAAACCATCATCCAGGTTTCATTTCGAGACGAAACGGGTCAGGACAGGCATAAAATAGAGAACAAAAAAAATTTCTTTCCTATCTGTACAACCCGACACGAGTTAGAAAATTCAAAATTAAATGCAAAAAAGTCTGAAAATTAAAAAACATCATCCAGGTTTCATTTCTAGAAGAAAAGGGTGAAGACAGGCCGTAAAATAGAGAAGAAAAAAAATTTCCTTCCTATCCGTTCGAACCCGACCCGAGTTAGGGAATTCAAAAATAAATGCAAAAAAATTTTAAAAATTAAAAAACATCATCCAGGCTTCTTTTCAAGACGAAACGGTCCTGGACAGGCCGAAAAAAAGAGAACAAAAATAATTTCCTTCCCATCCGTTCGAACCCGACCCGAGTTAGAAAATTCAAAAAAAAAATGGAAAAAAATTCTGAAAATTAAAAAACATCATCCAGGTATCATTTCAAGACGAAACGGGTGAAGACAGGCTGAAAAATAGAGTAGAAAAAAAATTTCCTTCCTATCCGTTCGAACCCGACCCGAGTTAGGGAATTCAAAAATAAATGCAAAAATATTTTAAAAATTAAAAAACATCATCCAGGCTTCTTTTCGAGAAGAAACAGTCCTGGACAGGCCGAAAAAAAGAGAACAAAAATAATTTCCTTCCCATCCGTTCGAACCCGACCCGAGTTAGAAAATTCAAAAAAAAATGGAAAAAAATTCTGAAAATTAAAAAACATCATCCAGGTTTCATTTCAAGACGAAACGGGTGAAGACAGGCTGAAAAATAGAGTAGAAAAAAAATTTCCTTCCTATCCGTTCGAACCCGACCCGAGTTAGGGAATTAAAAAATAAATGCAAAAATATTTTATAAATTAAAAAACATCATCCAGGCTTCTTTTCGAGAAGAAACAGTCCTGGACAGGCCGAAAAAAAGAGAACAAAAATAATTTCTTTCCCATCCGTTCGAACCCGACCCGAGTTAGAAAATTTAAAAATAAATGCAAAAAATATTCTAAATATTAAAAAACATCATCCAGGCTTCATTTCTAGACGAAACGGGTCAGGACAGGCCGAAATATGGAGAACAAAAATAATTTCCTTCCTATCCGTTCGAACCAAACCCGAGTTAGAAAATTCAAAAATAAATGTAAAAAAATTCTAAAAATTAAAAACCATCATCCAGGTTTCATTTCGAGACGAAACGGGTCAGGACAGGCATAAAATAGAGAACAAAAAAAATTTCTTTCCTATCCGTACAACACGACACGAGTTAGAAAATTCAAAATTAAATGCCAAAAAGTCTGAAAATTAAAAAACATCATCCAGGTTTCATTTCTAGAAGAAAAGGGTGAAGACAGGCCGTAAAATAGAGAAGAAAAAAAATTTCCTTCCTATCCGTTCGAACCCGACCCGAGTTAGGGA
Source organism: Quercus lobata (assembly GCF_001633185.2). NCBI lineage: Eukaryota > Viridiplantae > Streptophyta > Magnoliopsida > Fagales > Fagaceae > Quercus > Quercus lobata. Next base: position 15,950 of record NW_022154859.1, read on the forward strand.
ATTCAAAAATAAATGCAAAAAAATTTTAAAAATTAAAAAACATCATCCAGGCTTCTTTTCAAGACGAAACGGTCCTGGACAGGCCGAAAAAAAGAGAACAAAAATAATTTCCTTCCCATCCGTTCGAACCCGACCCGAGTTAGAAAATTCAAAAATAAATGGGAAAAAATTCTGAAAATTAAAAAACATCATCCAGGTTTAATTTCAAGACGAAACGAGTGAAGACAAGTTGAAAAATAGAGTAGAAAAAAAATTTCCTTCCTATCCGTTCGAACCCGACCCGAGTTAGGGAATTCAAAAATAAATGCAAAAATATTTTAAAAATTAAAAAACATCATCCAGGCTTCTTTTCAAGACGAAACGGTCCTGGACAGGCCGAAAAAAAGAGAACAAAAATAATTTCCTTCCCATCCGTTCGAACCCGACCCGAGTTAGAAAATTCAAAATTAAATGCAAAAAAGTCTGAAAATTTAAAAACATCATCCAGGTTTCATTTCTAGAAGAAAAGGGTGAAGACAGGCCGTAAAATAGAAAAGAAAAAAAATTTTCTTCCTATCCGTTCGAACCCGACCCGAGTTAGGGAATTCAAAAATAAATGCAAAAATATTTTAAAAATTAAAAAATATCATCCAGGCTTCTTTTCAAGAAGAAACAGTCCAAGACAGGCCGAAAAAAAGAGAACAAAAATAATTTCTTTCCCATCCGTTCGAGCCCGACCCGAGTTAGAAAATTTAAAAATAAATGCAAAAAAATTCTAAAAATTAAAAAACATCATCCAGGCTTCATTTCAGGACGAAACGGGTCAGGACGGCCGAAAAATAGGAGAAACAAAAATAATTATCACTTCCTATCCGTTCGAACCCGACCCGATTTAGGGAATTAAAAATGAACGCAAAAATATTTCAAATTAAAACTCTCCAGGCTTCTTTTCAAGACGAAACGGTCCTAGACAGGCCGAAAAAAAGAGAACAAAAATAATTTCTTTCCCATCCGTTCGAACCCGACCCGAGTTAGAAAATTCAAAATTAAATGCAAAAAAGTCTGAAAATTAAAAAACATCATCCAGGTTTCATTTCTAGAAGAAAAGGGTGAAGACAGGCCGTAAAATAGAGAAGAAAAAAAATTTCCTTCCTATCTGTTCGAACCCAACCCGAGTTGTGGAATTCAAAAATAAATGCAAAAAATTTTTTAAAATTAAAAAACATCATCCAGGCTTCTTTTCAAGACGAAACGGTCCTGGACAGGCCGAAAAAAAGAGAACAAAAATAATTTCCTTCCCATCCGTTCGAACCCGACCCGAGTTTGAAAATTCAAAAATAAATGCAAAAAAATTCTAAAAATTAAAAAACATCATCCAGGCTTCATTTCTAGACGAAACGGGTCGGGACAGGCCGAAAAATGGAGAACAAAAATAATTTCCTTCCTATCCGTTCGAACCAAACCCGAGTTAGAAAATTCAAAAATAAATGTAAAAAAATTCTAAAAATTAAAAACCATCATCCAGGTTTCATTTCGAGACGAAACGGGTCAGGACAGGCATAAAATAGAGAACAAAAAAAATTTCTTTCCTATCCGTACAACCCGACACGAGTTAGAAAATTCAAAATTAAATGCCAAAAAGTCTGAAAATTAAAAAACATCATCCAGGTTTCATTTCTAGAAGAAAAGGGTGAAGACAGGCCGTAAAATAGAGAAGAAAAAAAATTTCCTTCCTATCCGTTCGAACCCGACCCGAGTTAGGGAATTCAAAAATAAATGCAAAAAAATTTTAAAAATTAAAAAACATCATCCAGGCTTCTTTTCAAGACGAAACGGTCCTGGAAAGGCCGAAAAAAAGAGAACAAAAATAATTTCCTTCCCATCCGTTCGAACCCGACCCGAGTTAGAAAATTCAAAAAAAAATGGAAAAAAATTCTGAAAATTAAAAAACATCATCCAGGTTTCATTTCAAGACGAAACGGGTGAAGACAAGCTGAAAAATAGAGTAGAAAAAAAATTTCCTTCCTGTCCGTTCGAACCCGACACGAGTTAGGGAATTCAAAAATAAATGCAAAAATATTTTAAAAATTAAAAAACATCATCCAGGCTTTATTTGAAGACGAAACGGGTCAGGACAGGCCGAAATATAGAGAACAAAAATAATTTCCTTCCTATCCGTTCGAACCAAACCCGAGTTAGAAAATTCAAAAATAAATGTAAAAAAATTCTAAAAATTAAAAACCATCATCCAGGTTTCATTTCGAGACGAAACGGGTCAGGACAGGCCAAAAAATGGAGAACAAAAAAAATTTCTTTCCTATCCGTACAACCCGACACGAGTTAGAAAATTCAAAATTAAATGCAAAAAGTCTGAAAATTAAAAAACATCATCTAGGTTTCATTTCTAGAAGAAAAGGGTGAAGACAGGCCGTAAAATAGAGAAGAAAAAAAATTTCCTTCCTATCCGTTCGAACCCGACCCGAGTTAGGGAATTCAAAAATAAATGCAAAAAAATTTTAAAAATTAAAAAACATCATCCAGGCTTCTTTTCAAGACGAAACGGTCCTGGACAGGCCGAAAAAAAGAGAACAAAAATAATTTCCTTCCCATCCGTTCGAACCCGACCCGAGTTAGAAAATTCAAAAATAAATGAAAAAAATTCTGAAAATTAAAAAACATCATCCAGGTTCATTTCAAGACGAAACGGGTGAAGACAGGTTGAAAAATAGAGTAAAAAAATTTCCTTCCTATCCGTTCGAACCAAACCCGAGTTAGAAAATTCAAAAATAAATGTAAAAAAATTCTAAAAATTAAAAACCATCATCCAGGTTTCATTTCGAGACGAAACGGGTTAGGACAGGCCAAAAAATAGAGAACAAAAAAAATTTCTTTCCTATCCGTACAACCCGACACGAGTTAGAAAATTCAAAATTAAATGCAAAAAAGTCTGAAAATTAAAAAACATCATCCAGGTTTCATTTCTAGAAGAAAAGGGTGAAGACAGGCCGTAAAATAGAGAAGAAAAAAAATTTCCTTCCTATCCGTTCGAACGAAACCCGAGTTATGGAATTCAAAAATAAATGCAAAAAAATTTTAAAAATTAAAAAACATCATCCAGGCTTCTTTTCAAGAAGAAACGGTCCTGGACAGGCCGAAAAAAAGAGAAAAAAATAATTTCCTTCCCATCGGTTCGAACCCGACCCGAGATAGAAAATTCAAAAATAAATGCAAAAAAATTCTAAAAATTAAAAAACATCATCCAGGCTTCATTTCAAGACGAAACGGGTCGGGACAGGCCGAAAAATAGAGAACAAAAATAATTTCCTTCCTATCCGTTCGAACCAAACCCGAGTTAGAAAATTCAAAAATAAATGTAAAAAAATTCTAAAAATTAAAAACCATCATCCAGGTTTCATTTCGAGACGAAACGGGTCAGGACAGGCCAAAAAATAGAGAACAAAAAAAATATCTTTCCCATCCGTACAACCCGACACGAGTTAGAAAATTCAACATTAAATGCAAAAAAGTCTGAAAATTAAAAAACATCATCCAGGTTTCATTTCTAGAAGAAAAGGGTGAAGACAGGCCGTAAAATAGAGAAGAAAAAAAATTTCCTTCCTATCCGTTCGAACCCAACCCGAGTTATGGAATTCAAAAATAAATGCAAAAAAATTTTAAAAATTAAAAAACATCATCCAGGCTTCTTTTCAAGAAGAAACGGTCCTGGACAGGCCGAAAAAAAGAGAACAACAATAATTTCCTTCCCATCCGTTCGAACCCGACCCGAGTTAGAAAATTCAGAAATAAATGCAAAAAAATTCTAAAAATTAAAAAACATCATCCAGGCTTCATTTCAAGACGAAACGGGTCAGGACAGGCCGAAAATAGAGTAGAAAAAAAATTCCTTCCTATCCGTCGAAACCCGACCGAGTTAGGGGGAATTTTCAAAAATAAATGCAAAAATATTTAAAAATCAATAAACATCATCCAGCTTCTTTTCAAGAAGAAACAGTCCTGGACAGCCGAAAAAAAGAGAACAAAAATAATTTCTTTCCCATCCGTCGAACCCGACCGAGTTAGAAAATTTAAAAATAAATGCAAAAAAATTCTAAAAATTAAAAAACATCATCCAGGCTTCATTTCAGGACGAAACGGGTCAGGACAGGCCGAAAAATAGAGAACAAAAATAATTTCCTTCCTTTCCGTTCGAACCCGACCCGAGTTAGGGAATTCAAAAATAAATGCAAAAATATTTTAAAAATTAATAAACATCATCCAGGCTTCTTTTCAAGAAGAAACAGTCCTGGACAGGCCGAAAAAAAGAGAACAAAAATAATTTCTTTCCCATCCGTTCGAACCTGACCCGAGTTAGAAAATTTAAAAATAAATGCAAAAAAATTCTAAAAATTAAAAAACATCATCCAGGCTTCATTTCAGGACGAAACGGGTCAGGACAGGCCGAAAAATAGAGAACAAAAATAATTTCCTTCCTATCCGTTCGAACCAAACCCGAATTAGAAAATTCAAAAATAAATGTAAAAAATTTCTAAAAATTAAAAACCATTGTCTAGGTTTCATTTCGAGACGAAACGGGTCAGGACAGGCCAAAAAATAGAGAACAAAAAAAATTTCTTTCCTATCCGTACAACCCGACACGAGTTAGAAAATTCAAAATTAAATGCAAAAAAGTCTGAAAATTAAAAAACATCATCCAGGTTTCATTTCTAGAAGAAAAGGGTGAAGACAGGCCGTAAAATAGAGAAGAAAAAAAATTTCCTTCCTATCCGTTCGAACCCAACCCGAGTTATGGAATTCAAAAATAAATGCAAAAAAATTTTAAAAATTAAAAAACATCATCCAGGCTTCTTTTCAAGAAGAAACGATCCTGGACAGGCCGAAAAAAAGAGAACGAAAATAATTTCCTTCCCATCCGTTCGAACCCGACCCGAGTTAGAAATTTCAAAAATAAATGCAAAAAAATTCTAAAAATTAAAAAACATCATCCAGGCTTCATTTCAAGACGAAACGGGTCGGGACAGGCCGAAAAATAGAGAACAAAAATAATTTCCTTCCTATCCGTTCGAACCAAACACGAGTTAGAAAATTCAAAAATAAATGTAAAAAAATTCTAAAAATTAAAAACCATCCTCCAGGTTTCATTTCGAGACGAAACGGGTCAGGACAGGCCAAAAAATAGAGAACAAGAAAAATTTCTTTCCTATCCGTACGACCCGACACGAGTTAGAAAATTCAAAATTAAATGCAAAAAAGTCTGAAAATTAAAAAACATCATCCAGGTTTCATTTCTAGAAGAAAAGGGTGAAGACAGGCCGTAAAATAGAGAAGAAAAAAAATTTCCTTCCTATTCGTTCGAACCCTACCCGAGTTAGGGAATTCAAAAATAAATGCAAAAAAATTTTAAAAATTAAAAAACATCATCCAGGCTTCTTTTCAAGACGAAACGGTCCTGGACAATCCGAAAAAAAGAGAACAAAAATAATTTCCTTCCCATCCGTTCGAACCCGACCCGAGTTAGAAAATTCAAAAATAAATGCAAAAAAATTTTAAAAATTAAAAAACATCATCCAGGCTTCATTTCAAGACGAAATGGGTAAGGACAGGCCAAAAAATAGAGAACAAAAAAAATTTCTTTCCTATCCGTTCAGACCCGACCTGAGTTGGAAAATTCAAAAATAAATGCAAAAAAATTTGAAAAATTAAAAAACATCATCCAGGCTTCATTTCAAGATGAAACGGGTCAGGACAGGCCGAAAAATAGATAACAAAAAAAATTTCTTTCCTATCAGTTCGAACCCAACACGAGTTAGAAAATTCAAAAATAAATGGAAAAAAATTCTGAAAATTAAAAAACATCATCCAGGTTTCATTTCAAGACGAAACGGGTGAAGACAGGCTGAAAAATAGAGGAGAAAAAAAATTTCCTTCCTATCCGTTCGAACCCGACCCGAGTTAGGGAATTCAAAAATAATTGCAAAAAAATTTTAAAAATTAAAAAACAACATCCGGGCTTCTTTTCAAGAAGAAACGGTCCTGGACAGGCCGAAAAAATAGAGAACAATAAAAATTTCTTTCCTATCCGTTCAGACCCGACCCGAGTTAGAAAATTCAAAAATAAATGCAAAAAAATTTGAAAAATTAAAAAACATCATCCAGGCTTCATTTCAAGACGAAACGGGTCAGGACAGGCCGAAAAATAGATAACAAAAAAAATTTCTTTCCTATCAGTTCGAACCCAACACGAGTTAGAAAATTCAAAGATAAATGGAAAAAAATTCTGAAAATTAAAAAACATCATCCAGGTTTCATTTCAAGACGAAACGGGTGAAGACAGGCTGAAAAATAGAGGAGAAAAAAAATTTCCTTCCTATCCGTACGAACCCAACCCGAGTTAGGGAATTCAAAAATAATTGCAAAAAAATTTTAAAAATTAAAAAACATCATCCGGGCTTCTTTTCAAGAAGAAACCGTCCTGGACAGGCCGAAAAAAAGAGAACAAAAATAATTTCCTTCCCATCCGTTCGAACCCGACCCGAGTTAGAAAATTCAAAAATAAATGCAAAAAAATTTGAAAAATTAAAAAACATCATCCAGGCTTCATTTCAAGACGAAACGGGTCAGGACAGGCCGAAAAATAGATAAGAAAAAAAATTTCTTTCCTATCAGTTCGAACCCTACACGAGTTAGAACATTCAAAAATAAATGGAAAAAAATTCTGAAAATTAAAAAACATCATCCAGGTTTCATTTCAAAACGAAACGGGTGAAGACAGGCTGAAAAATAGAGGAGAAAAAAAATTTCCTTCCTATCCGTTCGAACCCGACCAGAGTTAGGGAATTCAAAAATAAATGCAAAAAAATATGAAAAATTAAAAAACATCATCCAGGCTTCATTTCAAGACGAAACGGGTCAGGACAGGCCGAAAAATAGATAACAAAAAAAATTTCTTTACTATATCAGTTCGAACCCAACACGAGTTAGAAAATTCAAAGATAAATGGAAAAAAATTCTGAAAATTAAAAAACATCATCCAGGTTTCATTTCAAGACGAAACGGGTGAAGACAGGCTGAAAAATAGAGGAGAAAAAAAATTTCCTTCCTATCCGTTCGAACCCGACCCGAGTTAGGGAATTCAAAAATAAATGCAAAAAATTTTTAAAAATTAAAAAACATCATCCAGGCTTCTTTTCAAGACGAAACTGTCCAGGACAGGCCGAAAAAAAGAGAACGAAAATAATTTCCTTCCCATCCGTTCGAACCCGACCCAAGTTAGAAAATTCAAAAATAAATGCAAAAAAATTCTAAAAATTAAAAAACATCATCCAGGCTTCATTTCAAGACGAAAAGGGTCAGGACAGGCAAAAAAATAGAGAAAAAAAAAATTCTTTCCTATCCGTTCAGACCCGACCGGAGTTAGAAAATTCAAAAATAAATGCAAAAAAATTTGAAAAATTAAAAAACATCATCCAGGCTTAATTTCAAGACGAAACGGGTCAGGACTGGCCGAAAAATAGATAACAAAAAAAATTTCATTCCTATCAGTTAGAACCCAACACGAGTTAGAAAATTCAAAAATAAATAGAAAAAAATTCTGAAAATTAAAAAACATCATCCAGGTTTCATTTCAAGACGAAACGGGTGAAGACAGGCTGAAAAATAGAGTAAAAAAAAAATTTCCTTCCTATCCGTTCGAACCCGACCCGAGTTAGGGAATTCAAAAATAAATGCAAAAATATTTTAAAAATTAAAAAACATCATCCAGGCTTCTTTTCAAGAAGAAACAGCCCTGGACAGGCCGAAAAAAAGGGAACAAAAATAATTTCCTTCCCATCCGTTCGAAACCGACCCGAGTTAGAAAATTCAAAAATAAATGTAAAAAAATTCTAAAAATTAAAAACCATCGTCCAGGTTTCATTTCGAGACGAAACGGGTCAGGACAGGCCAAAAAATAGAGAACAAAAAAAATTTCTTTCCTATCCGTACAACCCGACACGAGTTAGAAAACTCAAAATTAAATGCAAAATAGTCTGAAAATTAAAAAACATCATCCAGGTTTCATTTCTAGAAGAAAAGGGTAAAGACAGGCCGTAAAATAGAGAAGAAAAAAAATTTCCTTCCTATCCGTACGAACCCAACTCGAGTTATGGAATTCAAAAATAAATGCAAACAAATTTTAAAAATTAAAAAACATTATCCAGGCTTCTTTTCAAGACGAAACGGTCCTGGACAGGCCGAAAAAAAGAGAACAAAAATAATTTCCTTCCCATCCGTTCGAACCCGACCCGAGTTAGAAAATTCAAAAATAAATGCAAAAAAATTCTAAAAATTAAAAAACATCATGCAGGCTTCATTTCAAGACGAAACGGGTAAGGACAGGCCGAAAAATACAGAACAAAAAAAATTTCTTTCCTATCCGTTCAAACCTGACCCGAGTTAGAAAATTAAAAAATTAATGCAAAAAATTTTAAAAATTAAAAAACATCATCCAGGCTTCATTTCAAGACAAAATGGGTCAGGACAGGCCAAAAAATAGAGAACAAAAAAAATTTCTTTCCTATCCGTTCAGACCCGACCCGAGTTAGAAAATTCAAAAATAAATGCAAAAAAATTTGAAAAATTAAAAAACATCATCCAGGCTTCATTTCAAGACGAAACGGGTCTGGACAGGCCGAAAAATAGAGAACAAAAAAAATTTCTTTCCTATCAGTTCGAACCCAACACGAGTTAGAAAATTCAAAACTAAATGGAAAAAAATTCTGAAAATTAAAAAACATCATCCAGGTTTCATTTCAAGACGAAATTGGTGAAGACAGGCCGAAAAATAAAGAAGAAAAATAATTTCCTTCCTATCCGTTCGAACCCGACGCGAGTTAGGGAATTCAAAAATAAATGCAAAAAAATTTTAAAAATTAAAAAACATCATCCAGGTTTCATTCCAAGACGAAACGGGTGAAGACAGGCCAAAAAACAGAGAAGAAAAAAAATTTATTTCCTATCCGTTCGAACCCGACCCGAGTAACAGAATTAAAAAATATATGCAAAAAAATTCTAAAAATAAAAAAACATCATCCAACCTTCATTTCAAAACGAAACGGGCCAGGACAGGCCGAAAAATAGTGAACAAAAACAATTTCCTTCCTATCCGTTCGAACCAAACCCGAGTTAGAAAATTAAAAAATAAGTGCAAAAAAATTCTAAAAATTAAAAAACATCATCCAGGCTTCATTTCAAGACGAAACGGGTCAGGACAGGCCGAAAAATAGAGAACAAAAGTAATTTCTTTCCTATCCGTTTGAAACCGAACCGAGTTAAAAAATTCAAAAATAAATGCAAAAAAATTCTGAAAATTAAAAAACATTATCCAGGCTTCATTTAAAGACGAAACGGGTGAAGACAGGCCGAAAAATAGTGAACAAAAACAATTTCCTTCCTATCCGTTCGAACCAAACCCGAGTTAGAAAATTAAAAAATAAGTGCAAAAAAATTCTAAAAATTAAAAAACATCATCCAGGCTTCATTTCAAGACGAAACGGGTCAGGACAGGCCGAAAAATAGAGAACAAAAGTAATTTCTTTCCTATCCGTTTGAAACCGAACCGAGTTAAAAAATTCAAAAATAAATGCAAAAAAATTCTGAAAATTAAAAAACATTATCCAGGCTTCATTTAAAGACGAAACGGGTGAAGACAGGCCGAAAAATAGAGAACAAAAAAAAATTCCTTCCTATCCGTTCGAAACCGACCCGACATAGAAAATTCAAAAATAAATGCAAAAAAATTTTAAAAATTAAAAAAATCATCCAGGCTTCATTTCAAGACGAAACGGGTCAGGACAGGCCGAAAAATAGAGAACAAAAATAATTTCTTTCCTATCCGTTCGAAACCGAACCGAGTTAGAAAAATTCAAAAATAAATGCAAAAAAATTCTGAAAATTTAAAAAACATCATCCAGGCTTCATTTCAAGACGAAAAGGGTGAAGACAGGCCGAAAAATAGAGAACAAAAAAAATTTCCTTCCTATCCGTTCGAAACAGAACCGAGTTAGAAAATTCAAAAATAAATGCAAAAAAATTCTGAAAATTAAAAAACATCATCCAGGCATCATTTCAAGACGAAACGGGTGAAGGCTGGCCGAAAAATAGAGATGAAAAAAAATTTCCTGCCTATCCGTTCGAACCCGACCCGAGTTAGAGAATTCAAAAATAAATGCAAGAAAATTCTGAAAATTAAAAAACATCGTCCAGGCTTCATTTCAAGCCGAAACGGGTGAAGACAAGCCGAGAAATAGAAAAGAGAAAAAATTTCCTTCCTATCCGCTCGAACCCGACCCGAGTTAGGGAATTCAAAAATAAATGCAAAAAAGTTTGAAAATTAAAAAACATCATCCAGGTTTCATTTCTAGAAGAAAAGGGTGAAGACAGGCCGTAAAATAGAGAAGAAAAAAAATTTCCTTCCTATCTGTTCGAACCCAACCCGAGTTAGGGAATTCAAAAATAAATGCAAAAAAATTTTAAAAATTAAAAAAATCATCCAGGCTTCATTTCAAGACGAAACGGGTCAGGACAGGCCGAAAAAAAGAGAACAAAAATAATTTCCTTCCTATCCGTTCGAAACCGAACCGAGTTAGAAAATTCAAAAATAAATGCAAAAAAATTCTGAAAATTAAAAAACATCATCCAGGCTTCATTTCAAGACGAAAAGGGTGAAGACAGGCCGAAAAATAGAGAACAAAAAAAATTTCCTTCCTATCCGTTCGAAACAGAACCGAGTTAGAAAATTCAAAAATAAATGCAAAAAAATTCTGAAAATTAAAAAACATCATCCAGGCATCATTTCAAGACGAAACGGGTGAAGGCTGGCCGAAAAATAGAGATGAAAAAAAATTTCCTGCCTATCCGTTCGAACCCGACCCGAGTTAGAGAATTCAAAAATAAATGCAAGAAAATTCTGAAAATTAAAAAACATCGTCCAGGCTTCATTTCAAGCCGAAACGGGTGAAGACAAGCCGAGAAATAGAAAAGAGAAAAAATTTCCTTCCTATCCGCTCGAACCCGACCCGAGTTAGGGAATTCAAAAATAAATGCAAAAAAGTTTGAAAATTAAAAAACATCATCCAGGTTTCATTTCTAGAAGAAAAGGGTGAAGACAGGCCGTAAAATAGAGAAGAAAAAAAATTTCCTTCCTATCTGTTCGAACCCAACCCGAGTTAGGGAATTCAAAAATAAATGCAAAAAAATTTTAAAAATTAAAAACCATCATCCAGGCTTCTTTTCAAGACGAAACGGTCCTGGACAGGCCGAAAAAAAGAGAACAAAAATAATTTCCTTCCCATCCGTTCGAACCCGACCCGAGTTAGAAAATTCAAAAATAAATGCAAAAAAATTCTAAAAATTAAAAAACATCATCCAGGCTTCATTTCAAGATGAAATGGGTAAGGACAGGCCAAAAAATAGAGAACAAAAAAAATTTCTTTCCTATCCGTTCAGACCCGACCCGAGTTAGAAAATTCAAAAATAAATGCAAAAAAATTTGAAAAATTAAAAAACATCATCCAGGCTTCATTTCAAGAAGAAACGGGTCAGGATAGGCCGAAAAATAGATAACAAAAAAAATTTCTTTCCTATCAGTTCGAACCCAACACGAGTTAGAAAATTCAAAAATAAACGGAAAAAAATTTTGAAAATTAAAAAACATCATCCAGGTTTCATTTCAAGACGAAACGGGTGAAGACAGGCTGAAAAATAGGGAAGAAAAAAAATTTCCTTCCTATCCGTTCGAACCCGACCCGAGTTAGGGAATTCAAAAATAAATGCAAAAAAATTTTAAAAATTAAAAAACATCATCCAGGCTTCTTTTCAAGAAGAAACGGTCCTGGACAGGCCGAAAAAAAGAGAACAAAAATAATTTCCTTCCCATCCGTTCGAACCCGACCCGTGTTAGAAAAATCAAAAATAAATGCAAAAAAATTTGAAAAATTAAAAAACATCATCTAGGCTTCATTTCAAGACGAAACGGGTCAGGACAGGCCGAAAAATAGATAACAAAAAAAATTTCTTTCCTATCAGTTCGAACCCAACACGAGTTAAAAAATTCAAAAATATATGGAAAAAAATTCTGAAAATTAAAAAACATCATCCAGGTTTCATTTCAAGACGAAACGGGTGAAGACAAGCTGAAAAATAGTGGAGAAAAAAAATTTCCTTCTTATCCGTTCGAACCCGACCCGAGTTAGGGAATTCAAAAATAAATGCAAAAAAATTTGAAAAATTAAAAAAACATCATCCAGGCTTCATTTCAAAACGAAACGGGTCAGGACAGGCCGAAAAATAGATAACAAAAAAAATTTCTTTCCTATCAGTTCGAACCTAACACGAGTTAGAAAATTCAAAAATAAATGGAAAAAAATTCTGAAAATTAAAAAATATCATCCAGATTTCATTTCAAGACGAAACGGGTGAAGACAGGCTGAAAAATACAGGAGAAAAAAAATTTCCTTCCTATCTGTTCGAACCCGACCCGAGTTAGGGAATTCAAAAATAAATGCAAAAAATTTTTAAAAATTAAAAAACATCATCCAGGCGTATTTTCAAGACGGAACGGTCCAGGACAGGCCGAAAAAAAGAGAACGAAAATAATTTCCTTCCCATCCGTTCGAACCCGACCCGAGTTAGCAAATTCAAAAATAAACGCAAAAAAATTTGAAAAATTAAAAAACATCATCCAGGCTTCTTTTCAAGAAGAAACAGTCCTGGACAGGCCGAAAAAAAGGGAACAAAAATAATTTCCATCCCATCCGTTCGAACCCGACCCGAGTTAGAAAATTTAAAAATAAATGCAAAAAAATTCTAAAAATTAAAAAACATCATCCAGGCTTCATTTCAATACGAAACGGGTCAGGACAGGCCGAAAAATAGAGAACAAAAATAATTTCCATCCTATCCGTTCGAACCAAACCCGAGTTAGAAAATTCAAAAATAAATGTAAAAAAATTCTAAAAATTAAAAACCATCGACCAGGTTTCATTTCGAGATGAAACGGGTCAGGACAGGCCAAAAAATAGAGAACAAAAAAAATTTCTTTCCTATCCGTACAACCCGACACGAGTTAGAAAATTCAAAATAAAATGCAAAAAAGTCTGAAAATTAAAAAACATCATCCAGGTTTCATTTCTAGAAGAAAAGGGTGAAGACAGGCCGTAAAATAGAGAAGAAAAAAAATTTCCTTCCTATCCGTTCGAACCCAACCCGAGTTATGGAATTCAAAAATAAATGTAAACAAATTTTAAAAATTAAAAAACATTATCCAGGCTTCTTTTCAAGACGAAACGGTCCTGGACAGGCCGAAAAAAAGAGAACAAAAATAATTTCCTTCCCATCCGTTCGAACCCGACCCGAGTTAGAAAATTTAAAAATAAATGCAAAAAAATTCTAAAAATTAAAAAATATCATGCAGGCTTCATTTCAAGACAAAACGGGTAAGGATAGGCCGAAAAATACAGAACAAAAAAAATTTCTTTCCTATCCGTTGAAACCTGACCCGAGTTAGAAAATTAAAAAATTAATGCAAAAAAATTTTAAAAATTAAAAAACATCATCCAGGCTTCATTTCAAGACAAAATGGGTCAGGACAGGCCAAAAAATAGAGAACAAAAAAAATTTCTTTCCTATCCGTTCAGACCCGACCCGAGTTAGAAAATTCAAAAATAAATGCAAAAAAATTTGAAAAATTAAAAAACATCATCCAAGCTTCATTTCAAGACGAAACGGGTCAGGACAGGCCGAAAAATAGAGAACAAAAAAAATTTCTTTCCAATCAGTTCGAACCCAACACGAATTAGAAAATTCAAAACTAAATGGAAAAAAATTCTGAAAATTAAAAAACACCATCCAGGTTTCATTTCAAGACGAAATTGGCGAAGACAGGCCGAAAAATAAAGAAGAAAAATAATTTTCTGCCTATCCGTTCGAACCCGACCCGAGTTAGGGAATTCAAAAATAAATGCAAAAAAATTTTAAAAATTAAAAAACATCATCCAGGTTTCATTCCAAGACGGAACGGGTGAAGACAAGCCAAAAAACAGAGAATAAAAAAAATTTATTTCCTATCCGTTCGAACCCGACCCGAGTAACAGAATTAAAAAATATATGCAAAAAAATTCTAAAAATAAAAAAACATCATCCAACCTTCATTTCGAGACGAAACGGGCCAGGACAGGCCGAAAAATAGAGAACAAAAACAATTTTCTTCCTATCCGTTCGAACCAAACCCGAGTTAGAAAATTAAAAAATAAGTGCAAAAAAATTCTAAAAATTAAAAAACATCATCCAGGCTTCATTTCAAGACGAAACGGGTCAGGACAGGCCGAAAAATAGAGAACAAAAATAATTTCTTTCCTATCCGTTCGAAACCGAACCGAGTAAGAAAATTCAAAAATAAATACAAAAAAATTTTGAAAATTAAAAAACATTATCCAGGCTTCATTTCAAGACGAAACGGGTGAAGACAGGCCGAAAAATAAAGAACAAAAAAAAATTCCTTCCTATCCGTTCGAAACTGACTCGAGTTAGAAAATTCAAAAATAAATGTAAAAAAATTTTAAAAATTAAAAAAATCATCCAGGCTTCATTTCAAGACGAAACGGGTCAGGACAGGCCGAAAAATAGAGAACAAAAATAATTTCTTTCCTATCCGTTCGAAACCGAACCGAGTTAGAAAATTCAAAAATAATGTAAAAAAATTCTGAAAATTAAAAAACATCATCCAGGCTTCATTTCAAGACGAAACGGGTGAAGACAGGCCAAAAAATAGAGAACAAAAAAAATTTCCTTCCTATCCGTTCGAAACCGTCCCGAGTCAGAAAATTCAAAAATAAATGCAAAAAAATTCTGAAAATTAAAAAACATCATCCAGGCATCATTTCAAGACGAAACGGGTGAAGGATGGCCGAAAAATTAGAGATGAAAAAAATTTCCAGCCTATCCGTTTCAAACCGACCCGAGTTAGAGAATTCAAAAATAAATGCAAAAAAATTCTGAAAATTAAAAAACATCATCCAGGCTTCATTTCAAGCCGAAACGGGTGAAGAAGGCCGAAAAATAGAAAAAGAAAAAAAATTTCCTTCCTATCCGTTCGGACCCGACCCGAGTTACATAATTCAAAATAAATGAAAAAAATTCTTAAAAATTAAAAAACATCATCCAGGCTTCATTTCGAGACGAAACGGGTCAAGACAGGGCCGAAAAATAGAGAACAAAAAAATTTCTTTCCTATCCTTTCAAACTCTACCGAGTTTAGAAAATTCAAAAATAAATTCCAAAAAATTTTAAAAATTAAAAAACATCATCCAGGCATCATTTCAAGACGAAACGGGTCAGAACAGGCCGAAAAAATAGAGAACAAAAAAAAATTTCTTTCCTATCCGTTTGAAACCGACCCGAGTTAGAAAATTCAAAAATAAATGCAAAAAAATTCTGAAAATTAAAAAACATCATCCAGGCTTCATTTCAAGACGAAACGGGTGAAGACAAGCCGAAAAATAGAGAACAAAAAAAATTTCATTCCTATCCGTTCAGACCCGACGCGAGTTAGAAAATTCAAAAATAAATGCAAAAAAATTTGAAAAATTAAAAAACATCATCCAGGCTTCATTTCAAGACAAAACGGGTCAGGACAGGCCGAAAAATAGATAACAAAAAAAATTTCTTTCCTATCAGTTCGAACCCAACACGAGTTAGAAAATTCAAAACTAAAAGGAAAAAAATTCTGAAAATTAAAAAACACCGTCCAGGTTTCATTTCAAGACGAAATTGGCGAAGACAGGCCGAAAAATAGAGAAGAAAAAAAATTTCCTTCATATCAGTTCGAACCCGACCGGAGTTAGGGAATTCAAAAATAAATGCAAAAAAATTTTTAAAATTAAAAAACATCATCCAGGCTTCTTTTCAAGACGAAACGGGTGAGGACAGGCCGAAAAATATAGAATAAAAAAAATTTCTTTCCAATCCGTTCGAACACGACCCATGCTACATAATTCCAAAATAAATGCAAAAAAATTCTAAAAATTAAAAAACATCATCCAGGCATCATTTCAAGACGAAACGGGTCAGAACAGGCCGAAAAATAGAGAACAAAAAAAATTTCTTTCCTATCCGTTTGAAACCGACCCGAGTTAGAAAATTCAAAAATAAATGCAAAAAAATTCTGAAAATTAAAAAATATCATCCAGGCTTCATTTCAAGACGAAACGGGTGAAGACAAGCCGAAAAATAGAGAACAAAAAAAATTTCATTCCTATCCGTTCAAACCCGACACGAGTTAGAAAATTCAAAAATAAATGCAAAAAAATTTGAAAAATTAAAAAACATCATCCAGGCTTTATTTCAAGACAAAACGGGTCAGGACAGGCCGAAAAATAGATAACAAAAAAAATTTCTTTCCTATCAGTGCGAACCCAACACGAGTTAGAAAATTCAAAAATAAATGGAAGAAAATTGTGAAAACTAAAAATCATCATCCAGGTTTCATTTCAAGACGAAACGGGTGAAGACAGGCTGAAAAATAGAGGAGAAAAAAATTTTCCTTCCTATCCGTTCGAACCCGACCCGAGTTAGGGAATTCAAAAATAAATGCAAAAAATTTTTAAAAATTAGAAAACAGCATCCAGGCTTCATTTCAAGACAAAACGGGTCAGGACAGGCCGAAAAATAGATAACAAAAAAAATTTCTTTCCTATCCGTTCGAACCCAACACGAGTTAGAAAATTCAAAAATAAATGCAAAAAAATTCTAAAAATTAAAAAACATCATCCAGGCTTTATTTCAAGACAAAACGGGTAAGGACAAGCCGAAAAATAGATAACAAAAAAAATTTCTTTCCTATCAGTTAGAACCCAACACGAGTTAGAAAATTCAAAAATAAATGGAAAAAAATTTTGAAAATTAAAAAACATCATCCAGGTTTCATTTCAAGACGAAACGGGTGAGGACAGGCTAAAAAATAGAGAAGAAAAAAAATTTCCTTCATATCCGTTCGAACCTGACCCGAGTTAGGGAATTCTAAAATAAATGCAAAAATATTTTAAAAATTAAAAAACATCATCCAGGCTTCTTTTCAAGAAAAAACAGTACTGGACAGGCCAAAAAAAAGAGAACAAAAATAATTTCCTTCCCATCCGTTCGAACCCGACCCGAGTTAGAAAATTCAAAAATAAATCCAAAAAAATTCTAAAAATTAAAAAACATCATCCAGGCTTCATTTCAAGACGAAACGGGTCAAGACAAGCCGAAAAATAGAGAACAAAAAAAATTTCTTTCCGATCCGTTCGAACTCGACCCAAGTTAGAAAATTCAAAAATAAATTCAAAAAAATTTTAAAAATTAAAAAACATCATCCAGGCATCATTTCAAGACGAAACGGGTCAGAACAGGCCGAAAAATAGAGAACAAAAAAAATTTCTTTCCAATCCGTTTGAAGCCGACCCGAGTTAGAAAATTCAAAAATAAATGCAAAAAAATTCTGAAAATTAAAAAACATCATCCAGGCTTCATTTCAAGACGAAACGGGTGAAGACAAGCCGAAAAATAGAGAACAAAAAAAATTTCATTCCTATCCGTTCAGACCCGACACGAGTTAGAAAATTCAAAAATAAATGCAAAAAAATTTGAAAAATTAAAAAACATCATCCAGGCTTTATTTCAAGACAAAACGGGTAAGGACAAGCAGAAAAATAGATAACAAAAAAAATTTCTTTCCTATCAGTTCGAACCCAACACGAGTTAGAAAATTCAAAAATAAATGGAAAAAAATTGTGAAAATTAAAAATCATCATCCAGGTTTCATTTCAAGACGAAACGGGTGAAGACAGGCTGAAAAATAGAGAAAAAAATTTTCCTTCCTATCCGTTCGAACCCGACCCGAGTTAGGGAATTCAAAAATAAATGCAAAAAATTTTTAAAAATTAGAAAACATCATCCAGGCTACATTTCAAGACAAAACGGGTCAGGACAAGCCGAAAAATAGATAACAAAAAAAATTTCTTTCCTATCCGTTCGAACCCAACACGAGTTAGAAAATTCAAAAAGAAATGCAAAAAAATTCTAAAAATTAAAAAACATCATCCAGGCTTCACTTCAAGACGAAACGGGTCAGGACAGGCCAAAAAATAGAGAACAAAAAAAATTTCTTTCCTATCCGTTCAGACGCGACCCGAGTTAGAAAATTCAAAAATAAATGCAAAAAAATTTGAAAAATTAAAAAACATCATCCAGGCTTCATTTCAAGACGAAACGGGTCAGGACAGGCCGAAAAATAGATAACAAAAAAAATTTCTTTCCTATCAGTTAGAACCCAACACGAGTTAGAAAATTCAAAAATAAATGGAAAAAAATTCTGAAAATTAAAAAATATCATCCAGGTTTCATTTCAAGACGAAACGTGTGAAGACAGGCTAAAAAATAGAGAAGAAAAAAAATTTCCTTCATATCCGTTCGAACCTGACCCGAGTTAGGGAATTCAAAAATAAATGCAAAAATATTTTAAAAATTAAAAAACATCATCCAGGCTTCTTTTCAAGAAAAAACAGTCCTGGACAGGCCGAAAAAAAGAGAACAAAAATAATTTCCTTCCCATCCGTTCGAACCCGACCCGAGTTAGAAAATTCAAAAATAAATCCAAAAAAATTCTAAAAATTAAAAAACATCATCCAGGCTTCATTTCAAAACGAAACGGGTCAAGACAGGCCGAAAAATAGAGAACAAAAAAAATTTCTTTCCTATCCGTTCGAACCCGACCCGAGTTAGAAAATTCAAAAATAAATTCAAAAAAATTTTAAAAATTAAAAAACATCATCCAGGCATCATTTCAAGACGAAACGGGTCAGAACAGGCCGAAAAATAGAGAACAAAAAAAATTTCTTTCCTATCCGTTTGAAACCGACCCGAGTTAGAAAATTCAAAAATAAATGCAAAAAAATTCTGAAAATTAAAAAACATCATCCAGGCTTCATTTCAAGACGAAACGGGTGAAGACAAGCCGAAAAATAGAGAACAAAAAAAATTTCGTTCCTATCCGTTCAGACCCGACACGAGTTAGAAAATTCAAAAATAAATGCAAAAAAATTTGAAAAATTAAAAAACATCATCCAGGCTTCATTTCAAGACAAAACGGGTCAGGACAGGCCGAAAAATAGATAACCAAAAAAATTTCTTTCCTATCAGTTCGAACCCAACACGAGTTAGAAAATTCAAAAATAAAAGCAAAAAAATTATAAAAATTAAAAAATATCATCCAGGCTTCATTTCAAGACGAAACGGGTCAGGACAGGCCGAAAAATAGATAACAAAAAAAATTTCTTTCCTATCAGTTCGAACCCAACACGAGTTAGAAAATTCAAAAATAAATGGAAAAAAATTGTGAAAATTAAAAATCATCATCCAGGTTTCATTTCAAGACGAAACGGGTGAAGACAGGCTGAAAAATAGAGGAGAAAAAAAATTTCCTTCCTATCCGTTCGAACCCAACCCGAGTTAGGGAATTCAAAAATAAATGCAAAAAAATTTTAAAAATTAGAAAACATCATCCAGGCTTCATTTCAAGACAAAACGGGTCAGGACAGGCCGAAAAATAGATAACAAAAAAAATTTTTTCCTATCCGTTCGAACCCAACACGAGTTAGAAAATTCAAAAATAAATGCAAAAAAATTCTAAAAATTAAAAAACATCATCCAGGCTTCATTTCAAGACGAAACGGGTCAGGACAGGCCAAAAAATAGAGAACAAAAAAAATTTCTTTCCTATTCGTTCAGACCCAACCCGAGTTAGAAAATTCAAAAATAAATGCAAAAAAATTTGAAAAATTAAAAAACATCATCCAGGCTTCATTTCAAGACGAAACGGGTCAGGACAGGCCGAAAAATAGATAAAAAAAAAATTTCTTTCCTATCAGTTAGAACCCAACACGAGTTAGAAAATTCAAAAATAAATGGAAAAAAATTCTGAAAATTAAAAAACATCATCCAGGTTTCATTTCATGACGAAACGGGTGAAGACAGGCTAAAAAAAGAGAAAAGAAGAATTTCCTTCATATCCGTTCGAACCCGACCCGAGTTAGGGAATTCAAAAATAAATGCAAAAATATTTTAAAAATTAAAAAACATCATCCAGGCTTCTTTTCAAGAAGAAACTGTCCTGGACAGGCCGAAAAAAAGAGAACAAGAATAATTTCCTTCCCATCCGTTCGAACCCGACCCGAGTTAGAAAATTCAAAAATAAATCCAAAAAAATTCTAAAAATTAAAAAACATCATCCAGGCTTCAATTCAAGAGGAAACGGGTCAGGACAGGCCGAAAAATAGAGAACAAAAATAATTTCCTTCCAATCCGTTCGAACCAAACCCGAGTTAGAAAATTCAAAAATAAATGTAAAAAAATTCTAAAAATTAAAAACCATCGTCCAGGTTTCATTTCGAGACGAAACGGGTCAGGACAGGCCAAAAAATAGAGAACAAAAAAAATTTCTTTCCTATCCGTACAACCGGACACGAGTTAGAAAATTCAAAATTAAATGCAAAAAAGTCTGAAAATTAAAAAACATCATCCAGGTTTCATTTCTAGAAGAAAAGGGTGAAGGCAGGCCGTAAAATAGATAAGAAAAAAAATTTCCTTCCTATCCGTTCGAACCCAACCCGAGTTATGGAATTCAAAAATAAATGCAAACAAATTTTAAAAATTAAAAAACATTATCCAGGCTTCTTTTCATGACGAAACGGTCCTGGACAGGCCGAAAAAAAGAGAACAAAAATAATTTCCTTCCCATCCGTTCGAACCCGACCCGAGTTAGAAAATTCAAAAATAAATGCAAAAAAATTCTAAAAATTAAAAAATATCATGCAAGCTTCATTTCACGACGAAACGGGTAAGGACATGCCGAAAAATACAGAACAAAAAAATTTCTTTCCTATCCGTTCAAACCTGACCCGAGTTAGAAAATTAAAAAATTAATGCAAAAAAATTTTAAAAATTAAAAAACATCATCCAGGCTTCTTTTCAAGACAAAATGGGTCAGGACAGGCCAAAAAATAGAGATCAAAAAAAATTTCTTTCCTATCCGTTCAGACCCGACCCGAGTTAGAAAATTCAAAAATAAATGCAAAAAAATTTGAAAAATTAAAAAACATCATCCAGGCTTCATTTCAAGACGAAACGGGTCAGGACAGGCCGAAAAATAGAGAACCAAAAAAATTTCTTTCCTATCAGTTCGAACCCAACACGAGTTAGAAAATTCAAAACTAAATGGAAAAAAATTCTGAAAATTAAAAAACACCATCCAGATTTCATTTCAAGACGAAATTGGCGAAGACAGGCCGAAAAATAAAGAAGAAAAATAATTTTCTGCCGATCCGTTCGAACCCGACCCGAGTTAGGGAATTCAAAAATAAATGCAAAAAAATTTTAAAAATTAAAAAACATCATCCAGGTTTCATTCCAAGACGAAACGGGTGAAGACAGGCCAAAAAACAGAGAATAAAAAAAATTTATTTCCTATCCGTTCGAACCCGACCCGAGTAACAGAATTAAAAAATATATGCAAAAAAATTCTAAAAATAAAAAAACATCATCCAACCTTCATTTCAAGACGAAACGGGCCAGGACAGACCCAAAAATAGAGAACAAAAACAATTTTCTTCCTATCCGTTCGAACCAAACCCGAGTTAGAAAATTAAAAAATAAGTGCAAAAAAATTCTAAAAATTAAAAAACATCATCCAGGCTTCATTTCAAGACGAAACGGGTCAGGACAGGCCGAAAAATAGAGAACAAAAATAATTTCTTTCCAATCCGTTCGAAACCGAACCGAGTTAGAAAATTCAAAAATAAATGCAAAAAAATTCTGAAAATTAAAAAACATTATCCAGGCTTCATTTCAAGACGAAACGGATGAAAACAGGCCGAAAAATAGAGAACAAAAAAAAATTCCTTCCATTCCGTTCGAAACCGACCCGAGTTAGAAAATTCAAAAATAAATGCAAAAAAATTTTAAAAATTAAAAAAATCATCCAGGCTTCATTTCAAGACGAAACGGGTCAGGACAGGCCGAAAAATAGAGAACAAAAATAATTTCTTTCCTATCCGTTCGAAACCGTCCCGAGTTAGAAAATTCAAAAATAAATGCAAAAAAATTCTGAAAATTAAAAAACATCATCCAGGCATCATTTCAAGACGAAATGGGTAAGGACAGGCTGAAAAATACAGAACAAAAAAAATTTCTTTCCTATCCGTTCAAACCTGACCCGAGTTATAAAATTAAAAAATTAATGCAAAAAAATTTTAAAAATTAAAAAACATCATCCAGGCTTCATTTCAAGACAAAATGGGTCAGGACAGGCCAAAAAATAGAAAAAAAAAATTTCTTTCCTATCCGTTCAGACCCGACCCGAGTTAGAAAATTCAAAAATAAATGCAATAAAATTTGAAAAATTAAAAAACATCATTCAGGCTTCGTTTCAAGACGAAACGGGTCAGGACAGGCCGAAAAATAGATAACAAAAAAAATTTCTTTCCTATCAGTTAGAACCCAACACGAGTTAGAAAATTCAAAAATAAATGGAAAAAAATTCTGAAAATTAAAAAATATCATCCAGGTTTCATTTCAAGACGAAACGGGTGAAGACAGGCTAAAAAATAGAGAAGAAAAAAAATTTCCTTCATATCCGTACGAACCTGACCCGAGTTAGGAAATTCAAAAATAAATACAAAAATATTTTAAAAATTAAAAAACATCATCCAGCTTCTTTTCAGAAAAAACAGTCCTGGAGGACGGCCGAAAAAAAGAGAACAAAAAAATTTCTTTCCAATCCGTTCGAACACGACCCATGTTACATAATTCCAAAATAAATGCAAAAAAATTCTAAAAATTAAAAAACATCATCCAGGCTTCATTTCATGACGAAACGGGTCAAGACAGGCCGAAAAATAGAGAACAAAAAAAATTTCTTTCCTATCCGTTCGAACTCGACCCGAGTTAGAAAATTCAAAAATAAATTCAAAAAAATTTAAAAAATTAAAAAACATCATCCAGGCATCATTTCAAGACGAAACGGGTCAGAACAGGCCGAAAAATAGAGAACAAAAAAAATTTCTTTCCAATCCGTTTGAAACCGACCCGAGTTAGAAAATTCAAAAATAAATGCAAAAAAATTCTGAAAATTAAAAAACATCATCCAGGCTTCATTTCAAGACGAAACGGGTGAAGACAAGCCGAAAAATAGAGAACAAAAAAAATTTCATTCCTATCCGTTCAGACCCGACACGAGTTAGAAAATTCAAAAATAAATGCAAAAAAATTTGAAAAATTAAAAAACATCATCCAGGCTTCATTTCAAGACAAAACGGGTCAGGACAGGCCGAAAAATAGATAACCAAAAAAATTTCTTTCCTATCAGTTCGAACCCAACACGAGTTAGAAAATTCAAAAATAAAAGCAAAAAAATTATAAAAATTAAAAAATATCATCCAGGCTTCATTTCAAGACGAAACGGGTCAGGACAGGCCGAAAAATAGATAACAAAAAAAATTTCTTTCCTATCAGTTCGAACCCAACACGAGTTAGAAAATTCAAAAATAAATGGAAAAAAATTGTGAAAATTAAAAATCATCATCCAGGTTTCATTTCAAGACGAAACGGGTGAAGACAGGCTGAAAAATAGAGGAGAAAAAAAATTTCCTTCCTATCCGTTCGAACCCAACCCGAGTTAGGGAATTCAAAAATAAATGCAAAAAATTTTTAAAAATTAGAAAACATCATCCAGGCTTCATTTCAAGACAAAACGGGTCAGGACAGGCCGAAAAATAGATAACAAAAAAAATTTCTTTCCTATCCGTTCGAACCCAACACGAGTTAGAAAATTCAAAAATAAATGCAAAAAAATTCTAAAAATTAAAAAACATCATCCAGGCTTCATTTCAAGACGAAACGGGTCAAGACAGGCCAAAAAATAGAGAACAAAAAAAATTTCTTTCCTATTCGTTCAGACCCAACCCGAGTTAGAAAATTCAAAAATAAATGCAAAAAAATTTGAAAAATTAAAAAACATCATCCAGGCTTCATTTCAAGACGAAACGGGTCAGGACAGGCCGAAAAATAGATAAAAAAAAAATTTCTTTCCTATCAGTTAGAACCCAACACGAGTTAGAAAATTCAAAAATAAATGGAAAAAAATTCTGAAAATTAAAAAACATCATCCATTTCAAGACGAAACGGGTGAAGACAGGCTAAAAAATAGAGAAGAAGAAAAATTTCCTTCATATCCGTTCGAACCCGACCCGAGTTAGGGAATTCAAAAATAATTGCAAAAATATTTTAAAAATTAAAAAACATCATCCAGGCTTCTTTTCAAGAAGAAACAGTCCTGGACAGGCCCAAAAAAAGAGAACAAAAATAATTTCCTTCCCATCCGTTCGAACCCGACCCGAGTTAGAAAATTCAAAAATAAATCCAAAAAAATTCTAAAAATTAAAAAACATCATCCAGGCTTCAATTCAAGACGAAACGGGTCAGGACAGGCCGAAAAATAGAGAACAAAAATAATTTCCTTCCAATCCGTTCGAACCAAACCCGAGTTAGAAAATTCAAAAATAAATGTAAAAAAATTCTAAAAATTAAAAACCATCGTCCAGGTTTCATTTCGAGACGAAACGGGTCAGGACAGGCCAAAAAATAGAGAACAAAAAAAATTTCTTTCCTATCCGTACAACTGGACACGAGTTAGAAAATTCAAAATTAAATGCAAAAAAGTCTGAAAATTAAAAAACATCATCCAGGTTTCATTTCTAGAAGAAAAGGGTGAAGGCAGGCCGTAAAATAGAGAAGAAAAAAAATTTCCTTCCTATCCGTTCGAACCCAACCCGAGTTATGGAATTCAAAAATAAATGCAAACAAATTTTAAAAATTAAAAAACATTGTCAAGGCTTCTTTTCAAGACGAAACGGTCCTGGACAGGCCGAAAAAAAGAGAACAAAAATAATTTCCTTCCCATCCGTTCGACCCGACCCGAGTTAGAAAATTCAAAATAAATGCAAAAAAATTTTTTTTTTTTTTTCTAAAAATTAAAAAATATCTGCAGGCTTCATTCAAGACGAACGGGTAAGGACGGCCGAAAGAATACAGTAACAAAAAAAATTTCTTTCCTACCCGTC
The DNA here is from genome assembly GCF_001633185.2 of Quercus lobata. NCBI lineage: Eukaryota > Viridiplantae > Streptophyta > Magnoliopsida > Fagales > Fagaceae > Quercus > Quercus lobata. The sequence goes on from NW_022154859.1 coordinate 41,134, forward strand.
AAACCTGACGCCGTAGTTTAGAAATTAAAAATTAATGCAAAAAAATTTTAAAAATTAAAAAACATCATCCAGGCTTCTTTTCAAAGTCAAAATGGGCCAAGACAGGCCGAAAAATGGGGAAAAAAAATAATTTCCTTCCTATCCGTTCGAACCCGACCCAGGTTAGAAAATTAAAAAATTAAGGCAAAAAAATTCTAATAATTAAAAAACATCATCTAGGTTTCATTTCAAGACGAAATGGGTGAAGACAAGCCGATAAATAGAGAAGAAAAAAAAATTTCTTCCTATCCGTTCGAACCCGACCCTAGTTAGAAAATTCAAATATAATTGCAAAAAAATTCTAAAAATTAAAAAACAACATCCAGGCTTCATTTTAAGACGAAACGGGTCAGCAGGCCGAAAAATAGATAACAAAAAAAATTTCTTTCCTATCAGTTAGAACCCAACACGAGTTAGAAAATTCAAAAATAAATGCAAAAAAATTCTGAAAATTAAAAAATATCATCCAGGTTTCATTTCAAGACGAAACGGGTGAAGACAGGCTAAAAAATAGAGAAGAAAAAAAATTTCCTTCATATCCGTACGAACCTGACCCGAGTTAGGGAATTCAAAAATAAATACAAAAATATTTTAAAAATTAAAAAACATCATCCAGGCTTCTTTTCAAGAAAAAACAGTCCTGGACAGGCCGAAAAAAAGAGAACAAAAATAATTTCCTTCCCATCCGTTCGAACCCGACCCGAGTTAGAAAATTCAAAAATAAATCCAAAAAAATTCCAAAAATTAAAAAACATCATCCAGGCTTCATTTCAAGACGAAACGGGTCAAGACAGGCCGAAAAATAGAGAACAAAAAAAATTTCTTTCCTATCCGTTCGAACTCGACCCGAGTTAGAAAATTCAAAAATAAATTCAAAAAAATATTAAAAATTAAAAAACATCATCCAGGCATCATTTCAAGATGAAACGGGTCAGAACAGGCCGAAAAATAGAGAACAAAAAAAATTTCTTTCCTATCCGTTTGAAACCGACCCGAGTTAGAAAATTCAAAAATAAATGCAAAAAAATTCTGAAAATTAAAAAACATCATCCAGGCTTCATTTCAAGACGAAACGGGTGAAGACAAGCCGAAAAATAGAGAACAAAAAAAATTTCGTTCCTATCCGTTCAGACCCGACACGAGTTAGAAAATTCAAAAATAAATGCAAAAAAATTTGAAAAATTAAAAAACATCATCCAGGCTTCATTTCAAGACAAAACGGGTCAGGACAGGCCGAAAAATAGATAACCAAAAAAATTTCTTTCCTATCAGTTCGAACCCAACACGAGTTAGAAAATTCAAAAATAAAAGCAAAAAAATTATAAAAATTAAAAAATATCATCCAGGCTTCATTTCAAGACGAAACGGGTCAGGACAGGCCGAAAAATAGATAACAAAAAAAATTTCTTTCCTATCAGTTCGAACCCAACACGAGTTAGAAAATTCAAAAATAAATGGAAAAAAATTGTGAAAATTAAAAATCATCATCCAGGTTTCATTTCAAGACGAAACGGGTGAAGACAGGCTGAAAAATAGAGGAGAAAAAAAATTTCCTTCCTATCCGTTCGAACCCGACCCGAGTTAGGGAATTCAAAAATAAATGCAAAATTTTTTTAAAAATTAGAAAACATCACCCAGGCTTCATTTCAAGACAAAACGGGTCAGGACAGGCCGAAAAATAGATAACAAAAAAAAATTCTTTTCTATCCGTTCGAACCCAACACGAGTTAGAAAATTCAAAAATAAATGCAAAAAAATTCTAAAAATTAAAAAACATCATCCAGGCTTCATTTCAAGACGAAACGGGTCAGGACAGGCCAAAAAATAGAGAACAAAAAAAATTTCTTTCCTATTCGTTCAGACCCAACCCGAGTTAGAAAATTCAAAAATAAATGCAAAAAAATTTGAAAAATTAAAAAACATCATCCAGGCTTCATTTCAAGACGAAACGGGTCAGGACAGGCCGAAAAATAGATAAAAAAAAAATTTCTTTCCTATCAGTTAGAACCCAACACGAGTTAGAAAATTCAAAAATAAATGGAAAAAAATTCTGAAAATTAAAAAACATCATCCAGGTTTCATTTCAAGACGAAACGGGTGAAGACAGGCTAAAAAATAGAGAAGAAGAAAAATTTCCTTCATATCCGTTCGAACCCGACCCGAGTTAGGGAATTCAAAAATAATTGCAAAAATATTTTAAAAATTAAAAACATCATCCAGGCTTCTTTTCAAGAAGAAACAGTCCTGGACAGGCCGAAAAAAAGAGAACAAAAATAATTTCCTTCCCATCCGTTCGAACCCGACCCGAGTTAGAAAATTCAAAAATAAATCCAAAAAAATTCTAAAAATTAAAAAACATCATCCAGGCTTCAATTCAAGACGAAACGGGTCACGACAGGCCGAAAAATAGAGAACAAAAATAATTTCCTTCCAATCCGTTCGAACCAAACCCGAGTTAGAAAATTCAAAAATAAATGTAAAAAAATTCTAAAAATTAAAAACCATCGTCCAGGTTTCATTTCGAGACGAAACGGGTCAGGACAGGCCAAAAAATAGAGAACAAAAAAAATTTCTTTCCTATCCGTACAACCGGACACGAGTTAGAAAATTCAAAATTAAATGCAAAAAAGTCTGAAAATTAAAAAACATCATCCAGGTTTCATTTCTAGAAGAAAAGGGTGAAGGCAGGCCGTAAAATAGATAAGAAAAAAAATTTCCTTCCTATCCGTTCGAACCCAACCCGAGTTATGGAATTCAAAAATAAATGCAAACAAATTTTAAAAATTAAAAAACATTATCCAGGCTTCTTTTCATGACGAAACGGTCCTGGACAGGCCGAAAAAAAGAGAACAAAAATAATTTCCTTCCCATCCGTTCGAACCCGACCCGAGTTAGAAAATTCAAAAATAAATGCAAAAAAATTCTAAAAATTAAAAAATATCATGCAAGCTTCATTTCACGACGAAACGGGTAAGGACATGCCGAAAAATACAGAACAAAAAAATTTCTTTCCTATCCGTTCAAACCTGACCCGAGTTAGAAAATTAAAAAATTAATGCAAAAAAATTTTAAAAATTAAAAAACATCATCCAGGCTTCTTTTCAAGACAAAATGGGTCAGGACAGGCCAAAAAATAGAGATCAAAAAAAATTTCTTTCCTATCCGTTCAGACCCGACCCGAGTTAGAAAATTCAAAAATAAATGCAAAAAAATTTGAAAAATTAAAAAACATCATCCAGGCTTCATTTCAAGACGAAACGGGTTAGGACAGGCCGAAAAATAGATAACAAAAAAAATTTCTTTCCTATCAGTTCGTACCCAACACGAGTTAGAAAATTCAAAAATAAATGCAAAAAAATTCTAATAATTAAAAAACATCATCCAGGCTTCATTTCAAGACGAAACGGGTCAAGACAGGCCGAAAAATAGAGAACAAAAAAAATTTCTTTCCTATCAGTTAGAACCCAACACGAGTTAGAAAATTCAAAAATAAATGGAAAAAAATTCTGAAAATTAAAAAATATCATCCAGGTT